>NC_142011.1:28681860-28981860 GCF_049901735.1 Notechis scutatus
ATATATATATGTGTGTGTGTGTGTGTGTGTGTGTGTGTGTGTGTGTGTTTGTTTTCGTAGATTTTCATGGGTACAGGTATGCAGGTCTTGGCGTGTTCGGGTCTTTTCCCATGTAAGATTGAGAGTATCTTGGCGACCTTTCGATAAGGTTCCACTCGCCATCTTCAGGCTGGTGTTTTCGGCTTTGTGCTTGTGCGAGCAAAGCGTGATCTGAGCTGCCGTCTCTCTGTAAATACACCCAAACCAAGCAAACGGACACACGCCATGAACATATAGCCAGGCCTCAAACTCGGAGCCAAACCAAAACCCGGAAAGTCATATCACAGACACCCGCTCAGGATATCACATCACAGAACTCAGGAGGTTACACCACAAAACCTCAGGATGTTACAACACAGCCAACGACCCAGGATATTACAGCACAAGACCCAGGATGTCAAAACAATAGAACTCAGAAGGTTATCACACAGCCCATTACCCAGGTCGTTACAACACAGGAGACTGACAGACACATAGCCAATACCTCAGCCACACAAGTTCTTACGAAAAAGCCAGCCAATCTTCAAACATCAACTCCATCAACCAATCAAGAAATGACAACACAGCCAACCTCCACACCAGTATTTATAGAGAGACAGCAGCTCAGATCACGCACCAGCCTGAAGATGGCGAGTAGGACCTCATTGAAATGTCACCAAAATACTCAATCTTACACGGGAAAAGACCTGAACACGCCAAGACCTGCATATATATATTTGTTTTCTTATTAAATTAAAATTAAAATATGAGATAGAAAGGGAGAAATGGTGAAAATTCCCTTGCTATTTTGTGTTCCCCTCCAATCCCAGGAGCTTGGTTGTTTTCTTGTAAACATTTCAAAGTAGGTAACATCATCAGTGCTAGTAAGGAGTGAGGTTTTCTGTCATTTTATATTCTCGTGGCTTGCCCTGTCAGTGTTGTGGGAGGCATTGACTTAAAGTGTAAAAGGCAATAGCCTAGCCATTATATTATATAACAATCCCACCAGCATTATTGTCTGATGTCAAGATAACTTCATATTCTTGAAAGCAATGTGACCTCTTATGTTTAATTATCTCTGCACATCAGGATTTTAGTAGATGTGCCAAGCCTCACACCACATGCAAAATTAAGCAGGGATGGATTGTGGATTGGATCACTACCTAGTAAATTCTAACAAAATAGAGAAATCTGATGATTTCAGAGACAGCCATACTGCTGTATATGAACAAGACAAGAACAACTCTGGATTTTCTCTTCTGTGGTCTTGAGTTGCTGAAGAGAGATGTGGTGATAGGGCAAATACAGAATCCAACTCCTGAAGCTTTTCCCCCCTCTAAAACCAGATAAATAGTGCAAAAATAGAATATAGATACATTATAAAAAGAACAAGCCATAGAAGAAGTGATAGGTTGAATATATATGCACATGGAGGAATAGTAAGCCTTGTAAATTGACATCACTTCATTTCCAGTGGCTGGAGAGACCTGTTCCACAGCAGTGCCTCAATACAGAAAACTGAAGTGTTCCATCTCATTCACTCACTTAAGCAAGATGGGCTGCTTTATTCTGCTAGGCTTCAATGTTGCTTCAATATTATTTTTGTGCATGCAGAAAAGACTCCTGAACACCACTTTTATCACATAGCTGCTCAAAATATCACTGAACAGAGATGGATCAAAGGGAAACTTTATTACAAGTTCAATTAAATCAAAGTACCTTTAGGATTTCCACATAGCCCAGGGGATAGATTCTTTGTTATCTGTTGCCATTAAAATATTTTTATGTTTTTCTCTCACATCATTCATACCTGTTATTTAAAAAAAACTTGGTATCTCTACTCATTTGACCTATATCATATACAAAAATAAATTCTGTTCTTATTTGCTCAGAATGAATTCCTTTTGTTCCCTTATTCCCTGATAAGTTTGCAAAGCAATGCAGCCTCTGCTAGTCACTTACCTAAAATAGTCAAACATTATTCTACACAAAATGCCTGCTTTGTCTTTATCATTCCTGTTTCTTAGCTCTGGTCGTCCTGGTGCTGCTAACTGTTGTTTGAGGCTTATCTCATTCTGCAAAGGGCTATGTAAATGTATGACATGCAGTAATTACTTTACACTCATGACTTAGCCTTGTGAGATTTTGTTCAGCTAGGCCAAGTCATTATGTGAGATGAATAAATAAAATATTATTAGAATTTCCATTACGACAATAGTAAAGGCAGATGCTGGGCAAGCTAGATTTGAAGTTAGCCAAGTAAATGCGCATAATCTGAAATTTCAGGATTTATAATATCATACTTCAGCATTAATCTGGATGAGAACTGGTAAAGGAGAAAATAAGTGAGAAAATCAAACAAAAGCAGGATGGTTTTTTTTAATAAAATTAAAGAAGAAATTGCTCCATTCTCTTGTGTTTTTTAAGACAAGGAGAACAATACCAAGCATGTTTATATGGGAATAAGTATCTAATGTATAATTATCTGTGGGGGTGGGACATACACGTGTAGGTTCTAACCTATTTTCTGATCAATGACAGCGAAAATCTCTCTAGCAAAATGGACAAATATAATTGCCATGCACACAGAGAAATGTGTGTGATTGATACAAGCAAAATGAAAGCTGGAGAGGCTGGAATTATAATGAACCATAAAGATCTGGATGGAAGAGGGGGAAAAAGGCAGGAGATCATTTTTAATATGATTAATACTGCAGTAAAAAGGGGAAGAAAGAAAGGAAATGGAATTCTTTTCCCCATCCCTGTTACATATAACACTTTTCCCCCATGCAATTCTGCTTAGCAGGAAAAGCTTTCCAGCTGAGGGCTATGAAACAGTTATCACTGTTAGGTGATTAAGTTACTAATCCTTCAGGGAGAAGACATTTAGAGGCCCATATTAAAGGAGAGTGAGGCAAAATTACATTCCGTTTCAATTTAGTTTAGCAATTCTAGTGATTTAGTTAAATGAAAAGCAATTGTTCCAATTAATAGTATTGAATGTTATTCATCAAAAGTGTCAAAACAGCTGTGTTGGTGCATTAGTAACCTATTCTCTTGTCAGAGATATGGATAATTCCCCTGGACTGAAGCAGAGAAATGGCATCACATTTCAAAAAGGCTGCAGAACAACAGCAGAAAGAGATATTTGTTGCTCTTCAATTAAATTATTTGGCATAGTCTGAAAAGAATAATAGACAAACCACTATTGCTAAGTGGAACATGCATTTTGTAGAGATATGTATCAACCTTCTTCAGCACCATGCACACCAGTTACAAAACCCATCATCTGCACTCAATAAATCCATGTCCCTATTTTTTCTGTAGTGATTAGTAAGTTTCCTTTTTTAAAAAATGAAGGTAATATCCCCTTCACATTAGAAGATATGTTAATCATTTTTAATCTTTAAGATGAAAGATAACTAAATGTATATAATATCTTTAAAAGGATTCATTTATAAAAATCTTAATATGGAACTTCTATAATTGCTCCTATGGTTTATTTGCTCTTGCATTGGGCAAGAAAGTATGTATATGTGAATTCAAAATTCACAGTTATGCACCGTATAAAATATTTAAACTAGTCAATTTAAAGTTTCAGAGAATAAACTGATCTTGGCTCTGAAATGTGATATGCAGGACAATCTTATTCAACTTTTTTCAAAAATTACATTCTGTCCAATAGAGCTATTTAGAAATGCAATCACTCTGTTATTTCACTGATCTGAAAAGAGTAGCATTTTCCTTTTCCAGGGGAAAGCAAGTCCACATATTCACTTTCCTTACCAGAATTAATTCTATCACTGCTAAAAGGAGAAAATAAGTGGTAACTATTCATTCTTGGTCCTCAGAATATTTAATCACCATCACAGAATGGAAAAACAGTAAAAATAAATTGTGTAATGTTACTTATCTTAAGAAGGCAACTGGCATTGCCAACTGGTATGATTTTGAAGGAAATAATATGGGGGGTGGAGTAGAAACTGTACAGTTAATCCATATTCTGTTCTAACTACCTGGAAAAAGTGAGGTGGCTGCAGTTCTGCATAATAAAATAAGCAAAGGCCAACTTACTTATGCAATTCTTTTTGTAATACCAGAACAGGAAACAGAAATTCAACAGATTTCTTAATCTGCAAATCTGAATGACTGTGTAAACCAACCACTTGACTAAATCAGTGCACTCATTGTCAACAATTATTACTTCTCTTTTACAAGAAATGAGACCTAGCTAGTTTCCTGGCTTTGCAAGAAGTATACACAGGCTTGATAGACCAAACTTGGCCAGAAATTTCTTCCATGAAGATTCAGCTGGCAGTTATATGACCCTTGAGTTAATGCTTTGTGCCACATTCTTTTATATACAATGGACGCCTGACTCAGGTCAGATGTTTCAGGGGCTCTTCTCGGGGAATCAAACCATCAAAACGAGTAATTAAGGAGCAAAGAGGAAAAGTTCGGAAGTAACCTCTGAATACAATGGGGCAATAAAACACAATGGCGCTGATAGCCTGGGAATATGACACATTGGCACAAGATGGAGTCTTCTATTTTGGGAAACGGAGACTGGTCTGAACATGGCTGAGGGCATCCTGGAGCTCATTAATCTGTATGGGAATGACAGAGACAGGATGGAAGGTCTGAGAAGGCTTTCCTCCAGCCTTTTCCTTCCAGAACACTGGCCCTGCAGCCACCACAGTTATCTCAACTCAATAAGGCTTTATTACATTTCCTCCCTGGACTTATAATTGCTGTCTTTGTATGGGTGATACTATCATCACCTTCTTTTCCTTTCAAATTTCCATAGCCTTTAAATGAGAGCTACAAAGCCCCTGTCTGTTCTGAACTCCATTATTGTGGATTTCCCCCTGCCCACTGAGTCAATCAACAATGAAAAAAAAAAATAGATTTGATGAATATAAAACACCCACAAGGTGAAGGACAGGAGATGGGCTTAGAATCCAGACCCAGATCTTTAGGAATCACTGGCCACTGCTTTTGACCATCCTGTAGATAAAAATATACAAGAGATTTGAAGAACAAAATTGTACTTTTCATGACTGCCCAATCACCTTACTAAATAGCAACTCATAATCAGCAAGCTATGGTAAGATTATAAAAACCACAGAAGCTGCCTCATAGTGAGCAGGCTAACAATCCCACAGATCTTGTCTGGTGCCATTGACTGGCAACAGCTGACTAAGATTTTTCCAGAAAAATAGCAAAGACTAGCTTGGGGTCTTTTATTTTCCTGATAAAATCTGTACTACTATGCTATGACATCTATTCTACATGAGAACACCATAATAATGAACAGCAAATTTCTTGGGCAGAGGATTGGACTAGAAGAATTCCTAAATCCCTTCCAGCCCCATGATTCTATGATCCAAAAGCAAACTGGATAAATTCGACATGTTCATCACACTGCAGGGGATTGACTATATGGAATGGCTGGGAGAATAAAATGGAAAGCAAGCAGCCATGTGACATCTAGAAAAGATAATAAATGCATGTGAATGAAAAGTGTGAATGGAAGGTAGGGCTGAAAGAAGGGTGGTTTACTCTGTTGTATGCTTCCTGGAGAACTGAATGGAAAGAAACACATAAATAAATACCTCTTGGCCATTAGGATAGGTCACAGAGCTTCTGAATAGCACCTCTGTTAATTGCATCTATAAAATCCTGGAGCACAGTTTCACAGTCACTATGGCCCCATTTTACCTTCAATAACACAAATGTACAGTTGACCCCTCAATTTGGCAGAGCCTCAGGAAGCTGACTCTGCGTGCCACATAAGACAGGAAAAAAAGTCAACTATTTCATTTATTATTGAAGAAGGAAACACACTAGTAGAGTTTTTCAGGCTTAAGTGCCAAAATTAAATGAGCTGGCTTTGGGTACAATAATACTAAAATGGCAACACTGCGGGAGGGGGGGGAAGGGGGGAGAAAATGAATTTCCCTGAAAAAAGACTAAAGAAAGATTTGCCTAAAGCTTCCATATGGTAATTTATATATTTAAATATTTACCAGAATGGAACTAAAAATACAATGCATCATACGCAAGTGGGAAAGAGCATAATCAGGTGATCAGACTGTACTCCAGATGCTAATTGCTGATGGGGTGATTCAAATACACCTTCTCTCCTTTGTGTCCTTTTTTAGTGTTCTTTTACTTGAACTCACATCATGTATCTGATACTAACACAGTTGAGAAAGTCCAGAAATATTTCACAAGAAGAGTTCTCCACTCCTCTACTCATTGCAGAATACCTTTTGCCACCAGACTTAAAATTCTAGACCTAGAAAACCGAGAACTATGCCGCTTTTAGTCCGATCTAAGTATAGTATATAAAATCATACATTGCAATGTCCTACCTGTCAATGAATACTTCAGCTTCAAGCATAACAATACAAGAGCAAACAATAGATACAAGCTCAAAGTTAATCGGACCAAACTTGATTGCAGGAAAAACGACTTCAGCAACAGAGTGGTCAATGTCTGGAATACTCTACCTGACTCTGTGGTTTCTTCCCCAAACACCAAAAACTTTAACCTTAGACTATTTACTATTGACCTCACCCCTTTCCTAAGAGGTCTGTAGGGGGCGTGCATAAGCGCACCAACGTGCCTACCATCCCTGTCCTATTGTTTCTTTTATTTTTTTTATTTTTCTTATATGTATCCATGTATTCATAACTATGTTTTTACTTATACCTATTATCTTGTAAGCAACTGACAAAAATAAATAAAAGAAAAAAGAAAAGAAAACTGACAGTTCTTCAAAGCTCTGGTTTAATATAAATTTAACTAGAGGAGCATTTCTGTAAAATATGTCTGTCTCCTCACCCTGAGCCTATGTGACTTGCTAGATTTTCAGAGCCCTGATAATTAGCTCATAATGGTAGTAGTTTAAGTACAGTGGCCCTACTGCAAAATTTCTGGGCAAACTGAAGCCTTTGCATAATTTACAATTGTTCTTTTAAGATTGTTTAAAATTCTGAAGTTTTGATGAGTTGTAGAGCAGGGGTCCCCAACCACCAGTCCCCGGACCGGTACCGGTCCGTGGATCATTTTTTACCGGGCCGCAAAGCTTGGGCGCCGCCATCTTGTTTCGACGGCGCTTCCGGGTTTTCGGTTGTTTCTGGGTTTTCAGTTGGAAAGTGCTTCCGGGTTTTCAATTGGAAAGTGGCGTTTGAGTGCTCGCGCCTTAGTTTTGTCGAAGCGGCTTCGAACAAAGAGCCGTCCTGATGGCGGTGGAGTCTCGCGTTACTCAGGTACCGGTCCGTGGAAGAATAAATAATCGTGAAACCGGTCCCTGGTTCAAAAAAGGTTGGGGGCCACTGTTGTAGAGTATTGAGAATCATGTAGAACACATGCTATGTGGATTCTAATATTTTCTAGTTTCTATTTAAACATGGTAAACCAGTAATTCCAGCATATACTGCCTTGTTGGGTTTTTGAAATCTGTCAAACATAGCTTCTGTACCTACAAATATATATTTTATTAAGCATAACATCATCGCTTCCTATGGAAATGGAGCTTGCTAGCTGTTTATTTCTGCTAGTTTGTCCCATTAGTTTCAATTGGGGTATAATTTATTCACAAATGAACATGAATGTACATGCTTTTGGGATTGAGGTATTGTCTCCTTTTTATCATTTTTGTTTACCTGGTATGTTTGGTGAGGAAAGGTCATTAGGTATGTTTGCCTCTTTCCTTGATCAGTGGTTGCTTCTTTTCTTGAACAGTTTGTATGTGGAGCTCAATTCAATGTGTGAGTATCATGCCTCTAGGAAGAATAGAATAGAATAGAATAGAATAGAATAGAATAGAATAGAATAGAATAGAATAGAATAGAATAGAATAGAATAGAATAGAATAGAATAGAATAGAATAGAATAGAATTCTTTATTGGCCAAGTGTGAATGGACACACAAGGAATTTATCTTTGGTGCATAAGCTCTCAGTGTACATAAAAGATACAAGTGATAAATCAATATCTTGCAGTTTTGATTGGCATGGTCTACGATGTCTGTAGTTTCCCAGTTGAAACTGTGACTCAGTTTGCCAATGTGATTTGAGATTAAATCATTCTCATTGTGTCTTCTGATGTTGACATTTATGGATGCATTCTCTCAGTTTTCTGCCTTTTGCTATATATACTGGTTTTCACTATCCTTGTGGTGTATGCTGTAGATAATTTCTATTCTGTCTTCTTTGGCCATTAGGTTTTTTTGGTTTGATTAGAATGTTTGGGGTAGGTTATGTTGTTTTATGGACTACCATAATGACTTACGGGTACATGCAGACCATGTACTTCCATTGTACTCTTCATCAAAATGAGAAATGGGTATTTTGGCATTGCTTATGAATCTAGAATTCTGGTTGTTGGTTCTAGTCAGAATTTGAAATCTAGCAATGTTGATTTAGTTGGAAGAAATAAACCAGGACCTAAGACTGGTCAAAACATTAAACTACACAGTGTAAAGAGTTTGCTAAGCAACATTTCACATTCCCACCAGAAATTTGTATTACTTTCAGATTGCTGCAAGGAGACATAATTGATGCAAATTGGTGCATTTAGTGAGTAGAACTAGCCCATTTGTGCATGATGTCCTTTCCAAAAATTCAGAGGAATGCTTTGTGAAAGGTGATACTTCAACCTCCTTTCAAGTAAATGAAAATATCTGGAAGTAGATGAAGGCAACATGTCTGGTGATAAAGGGTCAAATTAGAGCAATGGAAAAGCTAACGTTCATATTATAAGCAGTGTTGCTGCATTATGAATAAGGTGACAAGATGCATTATTTATATGTTTAATATATTGGGCTTCTTCATAAGTTATGTTTTCTTTCTCTCTTTTCAAAAATGTGTAGCCAGTAGTAATGGGAAAAAAGACCAAACAACTGATTAAAGTTATATACAAATGATTGGAAACTTGGAAAGTGTCTTTTGGAAAGGGAAATTAGACCAACATTAAATGATGCACTGTTTTGGAATTTGTAACCAAAGATTTTGATCCTTAGCAATAATCCATTTTTACTAGGATTCATAAATTTTGGTTGGTTATAGTGCATCCGTCTTCCAAATTGTGTGACTCTTTGACAAAGGGAAAATATTTTTTTGAATATCACAATCTGGAAGGTCTTTCGACTCTTAAGGATGTCTTAATAACTTAGATCCCATAAATTTTATTTTAATAATTAATGCATGTTCAAGTTCATCCAAATGCTTTTTAAAAATAGGATACACAATAACCTATGTTTGTGCAGTCTTCAAATCAGAATAAGACCCATTTGATTTAATCAGTTTCAAAACAATAATAATAATAACCAAAAGCAATCCACCACTCACAAATAGTTATTAGGTTCATTTTCCCTACTTTGTTTGGAGTCTGTATATAGTGAAATAATTCTCCCAAAAAATCAGTAAATAATTTTCATGATTCGTTATTAGACGAATAGGGATATTTTGTTTTTATGTTCATATAGTGTATGAATATAGCATGCTGGCTGGAGTTGGTGGTCACAAGTTTGCCAAGTTTGAAAGATAAAATTGACCTGGAAAACCAAGGCATATATGAAGTCCCCTGTGCATCATGCCCAGCCACATACATTGGACAGACCAATAGAAGAATAAGTACCCGCCTGGATGAACACAAAAATGCAGTCAAAAAGCTGGAACACACTTCCTCACTAGTCCAACACATGAAAGCCACAGGTCATAGCATCAACTTCAATGGCACCAAAACCCTAGCCACTATTGAAAACCCCAGCCACAGAATTATCAGAGAAGCCATAGAGATTGAAAAAAGACCTGAAAGCATGAATAGAAGAGATGATTCCACCAGACTGTCAATTATTTGGAAGCCTGCACTCACAAACAAAAAAATCTCCACACCACAAGCCAGGCAAACACCTGGGCACAAACAGATCCCCCCTGATACCTCCAGCTCAAACACACACCAACCAGGCACCCAGATGAAACCTAGCTTCCTAACAAATGATAGCCACCCATTTACTCAGAGCCAAGCTGCACTAAAAGCCTCCAATACAAGAACACAATGTTGCCAGCCACCCAAGACAAAAAAAACCACAAAACAGACACAAGATATTAGAAACACCAATCAAGCAGAACACAGCAAACTCCAAGACCAATAAACACAGACCAAGACTCCCAACCAATCAGGATGAAGAAAAAACCATTCTGGCACAGCAGTAGGCTAGCCCCAAATTTAAAACTGAAACAACTGTAAAAGTCTGACTCAAAGAGGAACACAATACAGAAGCCTGATGATGGCAGATGAGATTCTTCCGAAACGTTGCTACAACTTTAAAAGCACAACTATAATGACGTGGGAAAATACCCGAACAAAGCTGAATACCATATTTATATATATAAAAGAAACAACCAAAGAAACTGGAAGTATATTCTACATTTTTCTTGCAAATATAAACCTTGACTTTGATTTATCTCACAATCATGATAAAGGGGAACATATATACCCATAAAAGAATCAAATGCCATTTCTTTTTTTAAACTCCTTTAAAATTACATGATTATAATGTGTACTTGAAGAAGATCAAATCCTACAAATATGCAGTTGTCTGCAAGTAGGAATAAACAACAGTTAGTTAATAACAAATATAAACATTCCTTTTATAGGAGCAGTAATCTAACAAACACTTTCATAATCACCAACAAAACTCTGACATAAGTATTTCTGAGTCCCAAGTACCAGTAATGGACAATAGGAATAATCTTGAGAAACAGTAGGAAAAGCCACAATCAGGTAAAAGAAAGTTGATTCAAAATTTCAAAAAAAAAAAATCTCAGCCTTAATCCTCCCTAGTTCTCAGAAAGCTAAATCAAAGGAGTGTAGCATATTCACCAGAATTCAGATTTAAAGATTCTGTTATTGTAATTTTATACAGAGTTACCTCCAGATGAGATGGGTGACATATAAGTTGAATAATAAATAAATAAATAATGTAGCATTAGCATTCATAACCTTGATTTCTTAGTCGAAAGTCTAACAATACCAGAAGTTACATTCTATATCTGATTTTTATCTCAGGCACTTGTGGTGGAATCTGGCATTGGAGGATATTAGCATTATATATTGCCATAGTCATATAATTTTCTAGATGTCCTCCAATTTGCTGGTATCACCCATACCCATGGAAAAATAGATCCTTGCCCTGCCTTAAGCCTTTGATCTGGACCCAATTGAGTTCCAAAGGGAATCTGCAATTTCCCCTGATGAGACAGCCATTCTCCCTGTGAGACAACCCAGGATACATCTTCATTCTCTGAGGAGCTCTGTGAAATGAAATAGAAAAAGAGATGTCTAGAGGAAGAGTTCTCAATCAGTGGCCATATGGATTCATTGAGTTCCTAATATAGTTCAAGGGGTCCACAAGTGAAAAACTTGTAACAGGACCATGGCACATGCCAAGCGGGGGGACAGAAAAGCAAAGGATATTATATTACAATTACTTCCTTACAGAAGAAAATGCACCCGTAACCAGTCCCGTGTCTGTACTCAGGAACAAGACCTGTTTGGGATGGGAGAAACAGGAGAAAATTGGGCTGAGTAGATACTTTACAAGTCTCTTCAATTAAAACTCATCTTGCAGAATTGAGGAAGCATTTATTTACTTTATTTGGTTTGTCAATTGTTTACAAGATAATAGGTATAAGTAAAAACATAGTTATGAATACATGGATAAATATAAGAAAAATAAAAGAAACAATAGGACAGGGGCGGTAGGCAGGCTGGTGCACTTATGCACTCCCCCTACAAACCTCTTAGGAAAGGGGTGAGGTCAATAGTAGAAAGTCTAAAGTTAAAGTTTTTGGGGTTTGGGGAAGAAACCACAGAGTCAGTATTCCAGACATTGACCACTCTGTTGCTGAAGTCATATTTCCTGCAATCAAGTTTGCTGCAATTAACCTTGAGTTTGTATCTATTGTTTGCTCTTGTATTGTTATGCTTGAAGCTGAAGTATTCATTGACAGGTAGGACATTGCAATGTATGATTTTATATACTATACTTAGATTGGACCAAAGGCGGTGTAGTTTTTGGTTTTCTAGGTCTAGAATTTCAAGTCTGGTGGCATAAGGTATTCTGCAATGAGTAGAGGAGTGGAGAACTCTTCTTGTGAAATATTTCTGGACTTTCTTAACTGTGTTAATATCAGATATGTAATTTTGGTTCCAGACTGATGAGCTATATTCGAGTATTGGTCTAGCAAATGTTTTGTATGCTCTAGTTAGTAGTGTAATATTACCAGAGAAAAAGCTACGTAAGATTAGGTTAACAACTCTTAATGTCTTTTTGGCTATGTAGTTACAGTGGGCTCTAGCACTTAGATCATTTGAGATGAGTACTCCAAGATCCTTGACAGAGTTTGGATCATCAACAAGGTCTTGATTCAGCCTGTATTTTATTTTCTGTTGTTGTTTTTTTTGCCAATATGTAAGACAGAACATTTATTTGTTGAGATATGAAGTTGCCATTTGTTTGACCATTCTGATACATAGTTGAGGTCTCTTTGAAGGGTAGCAGTATTGTCTGTGTTGTTGAATAGCTTTACATCATCAGCGAAGAAAACACAGTTGCTCTTAATATGATCACAGAGGTCATTTATGTAGAGTATGAAGAGAGTTGGTCCGAGAACACTGCCTTGGGAGACACCACTGTTGACAGGTACAGAATTTGATAGGACGCTCCCAATTTTGACCATTTGTTGTCTGATTGACAGGAATGCTTCTATCCAGTTATGCAGTTGTCCAGAGATACCATAAGATTTTAGTTTTAGGAGTAGTTTGTCGTGTACCACTGAATCAAAGGCTTTACAGAAGTCTATGTAGATTGTGTCTATTGCTTTGCCCTGATCGAGTTGTGTAGTCCATATGTTTTTGCAGTGTAAGAGTTGCAAATTGCAGGATAGTTTTTTTCTGAAACCAAATTGCTTATTAGAGAGTAGATTGTTTGTCTCTAAGTGGAGGATAATGGATTGGTTAATAATTGATTCCATGACTTTACAGGTGATGCAGCATAAAGAGATTGGTCTGTAATTTTTAACTAGGCTGGGGTCTCCCTTTTTGAAGATGGGAATGACCGTGGCTTGTGACCATAGTTTTGGCAAGGAGCTGGTCCTGAAAGATTTTTCGAAGATTATGCTTAGAGGTTCGGCTCTGGCAGTGGATAGCTTTTTATGAAGTAGGCACATATTCTGTCCGGTCCAATAGATAGAGATGGTTTTAGATTGCGTAGTGCTTTTTCAACATTGTCTTCTGTAAAATGGATATGTATTAGATCATTTTAGTTGTCTGTGGTTTGACTAGGAAATACTAGGCATGATTCATTGCTGTTTACAAATATTGGGCCAAAGAATGTGTTAAAGAGGTTGGCTTTAATAGTGTCATCATTGCAGTCTTTACCATTAGGTCCTTTCAGGGGTGGGATGGACCTTGACTCTTTTAGTTTGTTGTTTAAAAAATTGTAGAAAGCACGGATGGAATTGGTGCGTAGAAGGTTTTCCTCTTGTTTAATGTGATAATTGGTGCATTCAGTCTTTATCTGGTGGCATAAATTTTTGTATCAGCTTTTGAAGTTGGCAACATGACCAGATTTGTTTTTCCGCCAAAGTGATCTCTTTTTGGATTGAAGCTTCCTTATTGTTATGGGTAATCTGTTTTTTCTGGTTTTTGGAGTTGTTATTGGTACATATAGTTTGATGACTCTTTTGACTTCAAGTAAAA
Source organism: Notechis scutatus (assembly GCF_049901735.1). NCBI lineage: Eukaryota > Metazoa > Chordata > Lepidosauria > Squamata > Elapidae > Notechis > Notechis scutatus. The sequence goes on from NC_142011.1 coordinate 28,695,654, forward strand.
ATATGTTGTAATGGTCTTCAACAGTATTACATCCAGTGAATAGAAATTGCCAATCAAGGGATGAGAGATAATTGTCTATAAGATCATAGTTGCCTTTTTTGAAGTTATAATTGGGAATCACATCGTCCACACATCGATTTTTATGTGGACGTATGTTGAGACAAAAGTCAATCATGCTGTGGTCACTGTTGGAAAAGGGTTCTTTAATTTGTATTCTGTAAATTGAATTCAAACTATTGCAGAAGATGAGATTGAGGCAGTTGTTAAGTCTAGTATTGTTGGTAACTAGTTGTTCCAGTTCCAGGTTTGTTACAGCATTGTAGAAGGTTGCATGTATGGGTTCAGTTTTACATTCGTTTAGGGTCCAGTTAATGTGAAGTAGATTGAAGTCATCCCTTCTCTGTCATGATTCCTGCCTTCTGGAGCAGCATTTGCTCCCAGCCTTCAAATGCTCTGGAAGTCTCTTAAGACCTGGCTTTCTTCCCAGGTCTGAGACTAGAGTGCTTGTGGAGCCCCTGGCATTTTTTTTTCTCTCCGAAGTGATTTATGTGATTTTATCCAGGTGGTTATGTTCCTTTTAAATTATGTATTCTTTTCGATATTTTAAGCTGCCTAGACTCAGATGACCTAAAAATCCAATAAATAAATAGAAAAAATAACAAACCTAAACAAAGGCAGTGCTATATTTGAGATTATACTGTTAAACAGTATTCAAAATACCTTATAATAGACTAGTTCCAAATATAATCGTACTTCAAACAGACTCAATGAAACTGCAACTTAGTTGCCTGCAGCTGAATCGGTAATTTTAACATCAGACAATTGTATAGCAATAAACATTAACATCAGAAATAACAAATTGTTAATTATTAAGAATGTGAAGATCAGTACAGTTTCTTTTTGCCTAAACAGACTAGCCTTACCATTCTTGAAATCCCATGAATGAACCAAGCACATTTCACAATAACACAGCTATATATAATAGGTTTCTTTCCTGAAGACTTCTACCGTAAGACAATGTCACAAAAGGTCCAATCACACACTATATAGATAAAAGCTACAAAAAGGTAATTATCAGTGGTATACCTTGTGGCTAGATCATTATTTAAGATCCACTTTGTCATTATTGAAGTGCTGCCAAACAGTTGTTTAACACATCAGCAGCAGAGACCGAACTCTGCACCCATTGCCAACCCTCTCACAGTTCAGTCCAATGTACATACACCCCACATTGCCTCTACCCAAGGCAGATTATTCCCACTTCCCTGCCCTTGATATGCCACAAAGAAGTTAAGTAACTTGGTTTCCTCTCTCCCCCTCAGATATGGAAGTTTCTTGGAGGGGAAATGGCACACATGACTGATTTTCTTCCTGAGGTGGAATAGAAAATGACTCTCTTTCCAGGTATTTCTGGTCTCCCCTACATAATGTTCAGTGGTGGGGTTCAATTTTTTTTACTACCGGTTCTGTGGCTGTGGTTTGGTGGGCATGGCAGGGGAAGAATAATGTAAAATCTCCATAACCTCCCCACTCTTGGGGGAAGGTTACTGCCAAATCCCATTCCCTTCCCACCCCACTAACCTGATTTCCAGCTCTGTTCTCCTATGCAGGGCAACAAAAGAAGGCCCAGCTGATCAGCTGAGACTTGAGAGGCAGACAATACATGGGGGTTGGGCCAGTCAGAGGTGGTATTTGCCAGTTCTCCGAACTACTCAAAATTTTCACTACCGGTTCTCCAGAAATGGTCAGATCCTGCTGAATACCACCTCTGATCATGTGTCATCCAGAGGCATGGGATGTCATATCATCCACCCAGCGGCCTGATTCATGATTAATAGAAAATCCTGGATTAGCATTATGTTTAGATGCTTCCATTCCTCCTCTTTCTTTATTTCTAAGGAAAAATGTGAGAATATCTGGAGAGGGAAGAAATAATCACACAAGTCCATTAGACCCTCCACATTTTGTTGGCTTGAAAGAATAAACCTGTTCAGGCTTTCAGAAATCTCAACAGTACACTCTATCCCTGCCAACATGGCTGAGATGATGATGATTTCTATAAACACTTGAATTGCTAATGTTGCCAGCAAAATTGTTCACACAGAAGCCAACATGCATACCATAAGAAATGAAAAGTCTTCTCTCTTCCAGACACTTACACTCAACACACAAATGTGCACAGGAGGCGATATCATGTAAGTGACATCAGTTGGGGGCAGAGGCATCACGGGTACACTTATGTTATAAATAGTCCACATTTCATAATGCTTGAATGGGCCTATTAACCTGGTTTCCTGGAATGCTGCATGTTTGCTAGCTTGAGTAAAATAAAAATATATTTCTATTCCATTGCAGAATAAATAATTGGATCACAAACATCTGGTCGTTCATAAAAAAATATTATTTTAAAGTACCGGTACAACTGTAGCTAGTGAGTATCTATTGGCATTCTACACTGCAAACACAGAGAGAGCTTTGAAGCACGAAGGGATGAAAATCCCTCTCTGTAAAAGGTTGTTAAATATTGCTATTTGGGATGGAAAAAATAAATTTCAAAGTGCTAGAACAGGTCTCAGAACCCCATTAATAGAAATTAGAGAGAAATCTAATAGGAAAAGACAGAAAGAGAACATTCTTGCCATTGCTCCCTGGGGAAATGTGTAGACTGAAGGATGACACTTTATTTCTCTGAATCCCCATGAGTCCAATAGTCACAGCACTCACCCTGCAAATAATAATAATAATAAATACAGACTGAAGTGATTCTGGCTATTCCAGGCTTAACAAATGGGCTGGAATAGCGGCAAATTCTGATCCATGAAACATCTTTTCAATAAAAATAGATAGGGCTGTTAATAATGTTAATGGAGTATCATACAGTTGAGAGGATTATACAGCTTATCATGCAGTTTTATTATTTTTAATAAGTATTCTCCTGTGTTCCTTCAGCTCCACTCACATCTAATGCCCTGCAGGAATACTTTATGCCAATATTTCTCTTTAGGGTTGAGGGTAGTAAATACTTAGCTGACCCTGGAGACTTTGTGCTTTTTGTTGAACTATGGCTCCAGGCAGTTCATAAGCATAAGAGTAACCCTGAAAAAGAAAGCAAGAAGCTTTTTAAGCCAGCAATAATCAGCAGAAAGACTCCAATTAGAAGGGGAAAACAAAGTGCCTTTCCTGTTTGCTCAACCCATTCTTTGGGGCTCATGATACATGGTTCTAAAATATGGAGGGTCTATTTAAGTAATCCCCAAAGAAAATTTTTATTTTCAGTAAATAATCATTCTAATTGTCTAATAATTGTCTAATAATTCTTTTGATAAGCTCAAGCAGATCATGAGTTTACTTCCCAAGAAAAATTGGGCTACCTGGAAATAAAAATACTGATCTGCAAAGAGGCATAAGAGCTGCTCAAGCTCCTTAGATATTTAGTTGGTCAACACATGCATGAATTTTCTAGGAGAGCATTGAAGGAACAGGGAGAACAGAAAACTAGAAAAAACATTGGAAGGATGGAAAGACAAGAGGGAATTATCCTTCACAAGCCCTTGGCAACTTACAGTAAGTAGCTTTCCCTCATTAATAAAATGTCAGGAGAAGCTAAGGTGAAAAAAGCCACTTTTAAGAAAGTTTAATAGTAAAACTACAGGAGCATTTGTTTGCTAAATGTGCCTAGAACATGGGTGTCAAACTCGCGGCATCATGTTGCTGTCATGTGATGTTTCACAATGTTTTTTCCCCCTTTATGGAACTGGGGTAGGTGTGCATGATGCATCCGGCCCATGTGCTGCCAGTTTAACACCCCTGGCCTAAAAAGATCTTTGGCAGAGATCTGGTTGAAAATACATGTGGTCCTCAACTTACAACCATTCATTCAGTGACCCTTTCAAAATTACGATGAATGGTGACAAGAACTGGGCCTGGCTAGTCTAGTGAAGAGAAGGACCAGGGGACACATGATAGCAGTCTTCCAATATTTGAGGGGCTGCCACAGAGAGGAGAGGGTTAAGCTATTTCCCACAGCACCTAAAAACCAGACAAAGAATAATGGATGGAAACTGAACAAGGAGAGATTCAACCTGGAAATAAGGAGAAATTTTCTGACAGTAAGAACAATCCACCAATGGAACAGCTTGCCCTCAGAAGTTGTGGGAGCTTCATCACTGGAAACTTTCAAGAAGACACTTGACTGACATTAGTCAAAAATGGTATAGGATCTGCTTGGGCAGGGGGTTGGACTAGGTGACCTACAAGGTCCCTTTCAACTCTGTTAATAATGGCATGAAAAAGTGACTTATGACCCTCATAGCATTCCCACTTCCAGAAATGTTGTCTGCTGCTTATAAACTCCTCTTCCTTCGTTTTCATAATATTGTGTTAGCAAACTAATTGAAATCTCCCTGTATGGCTCCCATTCAGTGGTTGTTTTAGGGGTCCTCCCAGGTATCAAGATACTGAGATGCCCAAGATAACTGAAGACAGATGGCCCCATCTCTCACTTTTTTGGTCTTTCCCCCCTCCTTTTCAACTTTGGTTTACCTAAGATGCACTTGGTTAGCAAAGGGGGGAGGTAACCTTGTTTCTCAGTCTTGAGTATAGATGCAAGAAAGAAATAATCAAAAGCCCAACTGCTTTATATCACTGTGCTTAATTTGCAGAAGTTGGTGGGAGGGGAAAGAGAGGAGAAAGAAAATTATAGAGTAGCACAGAAATGAAATGTTTGAACAGAAAATAATTTCCCTAACTTGTAGCCTGCAGGCATAACCTGTCATAACTATGCATAAATTGAACAGTCAGGGAGTTCAAGTTTTCGGCAGCTTACCATAAACTATGTTTCATCACTTCATCTCTGGGTGACAGGACTCTCCATGTGTTAGGAGACACACAAGACTGCAAAGGAAAAGATGCCTTCTGATGGAAAACCATTGCATATATAGAGGTACGGTCCAAAAGAAGCTATTAAATTCCATTAAATCGTTCTTGTTTTATCAAGGCCAACTTCCAATGAAAATTATAGTCTCATAGTTTTCAGGCATCAGGTTTGAGAAAACTGAATTGTCTCAAGGTCCAGATTTAAGGAGATCCTGATCAAAAGAGATTGCAGTCTCTTTGGGGGATTAAAGATACTACAGAAAGAGGAACTGGAGCATAGCATACAGCTCACTTTTTTTTTCAAGAGAACTATTTTAACAAGCTTAGAAAAATACTAAACAGGATTCCCTGGACAGAAATCCTGATGTCAAAGAGAGTGATGCAAGTTGGGAACTTCACAATTCTGTATTTTCAATATATTTATAAATGAGGTATTAGAAAATATGATTTTCAGATTTGCATATGACATACCACAAAATTATCACAGTCAGTTGTGAAAATCAGGTTTTAGGAAGAAAATTTTGCAAACTGTCCAGAGGCAGCAACCAAAATAATAAGGGCTCCAGAAGGAAAAATTATAACTAATAGTTTGAGATGCTAAGTATGCATGGGGAATAGAAAATAGTGGAAAGGCTTATTCATTCTCTTCAAGTAATTGAAAGGCTATGGGGCAGAACTGTTCAGAGTTTTTTTCCAGAGGACAGGACAAGAAACAAAGTGTTTATATTACAAAGAGATGGATTTGGGGTGAATATCCAAAAATAAATCCTAACTAAATAACATTCAACAAAATTCTTCAAGAAGTAATAGAGATTCCTTGACTAGAGGTGTTTAATAGAGCCTGAATGACCAAGATTAAGGATACCATACTTGTGAAATCCTGCTGTGGTCTTTTATTATAACTCTTTAATTGCTTACTCCATGGGGAGTAAGACCCATTCCTTTGGCCCAGATGCCTGATAGATCTATTCAATTTTAGAGGAAATATGAGGCTGTATCTGGTTGGTGATATTGGGGTGCTGATCAGTGTTTGGAAAGAGAGAATGACAATAGTTTTAGATAATGGATTCCTGGGAACCTAGCTGTCAGATAGCAACTAGAGAAAGAGATGCCTGGATTAATTCTAGAGAAAGATGAAACTGAATGAAACATAGGTAAGAGCCTTTATTATCTTGTGGTATAAGAATGGCTGATGTTAACTTTTCTCCCATTCTTCTCATATCTACAGATTGCCAACTGGCAACCCCATTTCAGCTGACCAAGCCCACCCTGAGGAGAGAGGGGCCTGAGAAACATCTTCAAGGCTATTATGAGGACTATTTGAAGCATTTGATAGATAAAGTTATTCTGATTGTCAGCTACAAACTCTTCATGGCACCCAGCTCTTTAACTGAAGTTATTTCTGCCCATTTCACAAAATCCAACAAGGCAGGCATGTTCCCATCATTAAACAATGCCATTTGATGGGACCTCAGAGATGTGCCACCTCTGTCATTCCATCTGCCTGAAAGACATGGCCTTGACACTACCAGTCTTCTGTTAAGATATTGTTCTTCACTCAGGCATTGGGTCGTGGTATACATTTAAGTGATCTGTTTGTTATGGATGTATAAGATGGCTCAGGTGCAATGTATTTTAATTTTGGTTTTGATTATTTTGCTGTGATCTTAATTAGATAATAGCTGCCCAGAGTCACATGGTAAGTAGCTATCTAGCCAAAATGAACAAATAAATAAGTAAATTCCTGCAGTGGAAATTACCTTAGATGATCTCAAGCTTGTTTTCAATCCTTATATGCTAAAATTTGTGATTAGCAATTTAATCATATCCATGTTCACTCAGAGCAAAGTTGTAGTTCCTCTAATGGATTTACTTCCACATATTTCTACAACTTCAGCCATTACTAGATAAATTAATTTTTCTTCTTGTTTGACTAACTAAATACATTTATCAAAATGCTGAGTTTCCCTTTTTTTTCTAAGTAAAAGGTATATACCACTAATCAAAGTGAGATCTATGTTTTTCTCAAGAAAAGATAGAGTAGGCAATCCAGGATGTCACATTTCAAACCTCCCTGGACCTGTAAAGAGATTGCCACTGAGACCTCTCAATACTCTTCAGCATCCTTCGATCACAAGAGTTTGGAAATGCTGGAAACCCAAGACAGCAAAAGGTCTTGTTAGACTGATGTGCATCAACAGCTCAAGGTAGCTGCTCAAATTTATGTGCTGTCCATAACAAAATATCAGGTTGATATCCTAGAGTTATAAATAGCTGTCAAGTCCAATGGACTTCTAGCATCTGAGCTTGATTTGAGATGTAGCACTTTTGCCTCAATGCGCCTCACTGAGAATCCATAGGTGTATAGCCAAATTTATACCTCTGAGATTCAGAAAATCATAAAATAAGGGGGATAATTACTTGATTTGCCAGGAGATTTTTGGGAACGAAAAATAATAATAATCTCCTTGAGCAGTATTTGCCTGATTTCTTAAATGAGTGACAGTTGAAAAGGGTGGTGAGAATTTATACCAAAGGCTGGCATTTTGATTTTACTAAAGCTGAAAGTAGATAACCAATGCCAAAATTAGAAGAGATCACTATTTTCTCTATGATAAGACTCTTTTATCCATATTCTCTTTTGGGAACAACTAGCTGCAGAGAACATTCTTAGAAGAATTTTATCTTTGCACAGAAGCTTTTTAATTTCCAAGGGCCAATTTGGACCTAATCTGGGCCCTAAATTTGTCCATATCTGTCGGGCAATGGGATTCTCTTGGTTCACAGGACAGATGTTCTCATTCTATGCCTCATTCTCTTACTGTGTCCCACAAAGAAAGATTTACTTCATTTAAACTAAGCTGCCTTCTTTCATCAAGACATCCATTCTTTGTCATCTGTGAAGAGGAATCAGTATTTCCAAAGAAGAATGTCTTGCTGCAAGGCAAGTGTTAACCCTAGCACCTTTTTTTAGAAATGTATCACTGCTTGTGACTAATACAAATTAAGCAATTTGCACTGATCTGTTTTTTTATCACATGCAATGTTCTGCATTTAGAAGTCCAGCTATCTAAGCCAGCCCTAATTTAGAAAAAGGAACAGACAGAGCAACATACGCCGAAGCCAGTTCTATAAGCTTGCTGTTTTTACTATAGATGCATTTCTAAAGCAGCCCCTCTTAGGCTAGGAAATTACAATAACATGTGGTGTATGCTTCTTGAATCCTTCACATCAATGTCCAGCTTCCTTTCTTTGTCCCAAATGCACCAAAAAAACGCCCGGGATGTGACCTGTTCAACGATGGTGGCTTTCCCCCAAAGCACTCCATCTGACCTCAGCATAATGAAGAGAATTAATATGGCAAAGCCACTAACACGGCACCACTTCCCAGCAGCACAGCTACAGCCTCTAATTGATTAGTCCATAAAAAACCTGTGCACTAAATTGAAAGGAGCTGCACTAATTCTCTTTTATGTTAAATTTCTGTCTCTCCCGTTTATCGAATTCTTTGTCCAATGCCCCCTTTTTGCAGCCTATTGTGGGCTTGCTGTGGGCCTGTTTTCCTCTTGGCCAGATTAAGTACCTAATCAAAATCTTGTCTCCTTTAATGGCATAAAATTGAAAGATAGATATTGCACTTTACACAGCTGATTAAACACTGGAATGTGGCTAAATGCTTTACAGGGCTTGTTACATTAACTAACTCTGTCATCTGCCAGCTATCTTATAATTGCATATGCTCATGTTCTTCCTGGTGAAGCCAAGGTAAGGATGCTATTTTCCCCCTGCTTCCTTTTTTTTTATTCTTCTCCCTTCCCCATGATCACCAAGGAAGTAAGGTGTCAAAGAGTACCTAAAATCTCCCCCATTTAGATTGGATGTTGTTGGGTGCAAAAGACCACCTGCCTGCAGTTTTTAAAACTGCAGAAACCTACCTCTTAATTCTGGCCAAGAAAATAATTAAGTACCTAAATGATTCAAATGATTAAAAAAAATAAGACCTGTTATAACTGTGGCTGGACTGTTAGGATATAACCAAGAGATTTGTGCTTTGGGAGGAACCTTTCAAACTGCAGATGGGATCCCTTTCTTGAATGTTCAGAAAATTAAAAGTAAGCTTACCAGCCAGTCAAAACTGACATAGTACAGTAACATTTTCCCCCAGTGTCACATTTTTGAATTTCTTTTTTGTGTTCAGAATTTAAGAACAAATGACTGTTTCAAAAGTGTACTGTCTAAAATGGTGCAGCGCTATCATCTCAGACTACCCTCAAGTAGATCTGTTTAAATGTGTACATCATTTTTTGCACTCCTCTGATGAAATGGCAAGTAAAATACCTGCTATTTTTCTCACCCATGGTCTTTTTATCTGACTCCTCCCCTTGCCTTATGATCCAGACATAGAGTATGGATTCCTATTAATTTTCATGCGTGCGCACACACGCACACACACACACACACACACACGCACACACACCCTTCTATGTTTTAAAAGACTAAGAACAAGTTAGTGGCTTAGAAAAGATAGACTGTCTCCTGCAGTGTATCTCCAAGCATTTCAATCCAATCTGCTATCCATGTTTTCAATAAAGGTATCTATGTCCGTCCCCTACTTACAATATATAGGCATTCTAGAGAGAGATACAGCAGTAGCAATAGCACTTGGACATATTACTGCATCAGAGTGTTTTACAGCCCTCTCTAAGGAATTTACAGAATGAGCATATTGCCCCCAACAATCTGGGCCTTCATTTTACCAACCTTAGAAGGATGGAAAGCTGAGTCAACTTTGAGCCGGTTGGAATCAAACTACTGGCAGTCAGCAGAATTAGTCTGCAGTACTGCTGTCAGCCTTCAAGATCTTCTACTATTGCTTTGCATCTTTCGGCTGCCATAAGTAATGGGGGGGGAGGGGGGACAAGTTGGGAAGCGAGCTGGAGGTGGTATAAACTAGCATTGTATAAAATGAGGAGCGGGGAGAGTGCATTCCTGCTTAGGTTTCTATTCCTTGCTTAGCTATCTCTTCTCTGCGCAGCTGCAAACCTTTATCAAAGTATGCCAAGGTCAACGGACAGAAACTTCATCACCACCTGAAGATGTCCACATGATGTTCTTCACAACTTTTAATTGGAAGAATCATTTGAACTATTGGGGGTGGGAACGTTTCCATCACTTTGTATATGTGATTTACGCGCCTATTCCCTCAGATTCAGAATTCTATTGTTGCTACCACTTCATTTCCAGTAAAAGATATCTTTTCTCTAATTAAAAGAGTCTAAGTATTTCTTTCTTGGATTTTGAATGGAGCACTGCCTGACAACTGCATTCTAACCACTGTGCCACCATGGCTCATGATAGAGCTCAGTTATATATTGGCCAGTCGTATGCCTTGTTGTGAATCCGGTCTCTGCTTGGTGGCTCTTCATCTAACATTGAATCCATTAAGTTATGTCAACAAATGTTGGTCCTTTACTTTGCTGATAAGGAGCTGGGAATGGAAGATATCTTAGCTTCTTGTAGATCACAGAAGGATAAGCTATAAAATATATTTGTACTTATAACTGCTGTAAAGAATATTGGAAGTCATTTCTTTATATCTTTCTTTTTTCTTTTCTATTTTTCTTCATTTTTTTTTCTTTTCTTGCTTCTTTTATATTTTCTTTTATTTATTTCTTCTTTTTTTCCCTTACTTTGTATTCGTTTGATAAGTGGAAGATAAAAACTGTGTTTGTTTTCATCTTCTTGTTTAAAGGATTAAGTAAAACTATGGGCAAAATAAAAAGGAGAAGGATGAGCCAAATGTGGACTGGGTAGAGAAGGCTTATAAACTCCTAACATTAGGTGGCAAGAGCAAAGAGAATTCTCAAGGGAAGAAGTTCAGTAATGGGAATTTGGGCTGATATCTAAAACTGGTTTACAATGGTTTAGATAGCTCTAGTTGCTTGCTGCTGAAGAATGCACTGTTGGTGTGGTGTATTCTACTCAGAGTAACATTGGCTAGTAAACATAAAAATAGGCTGAGCATTTGACACTAATTAAGATTTATGGAATGGTGTCTGAGACTGGGTCAAGGCTCACCCCAGCATTTCAGAGCAGTATTGTCAGACACTTGGTTAAAATGACCCTACAGTTCATTTAAGGTTCATTTAAGATAGGCAAAAAAATTATCTGCCAAAGAATAACATGCATCAACCTACTATCTCTTCAGTCTGAAAGTGAATGTTCTAATGCAGATGGATTTTAAACTTTTTTCTTAGATCTAGAGTAGTAAATAGGAATATATCTAGTATTTAGTAACTGGGGAGATATACAACTGTTAGAGCACACATATGCTAGGCTTATATCAGATTTAAGATTTGCTTAAATTTGTGTTAAGATTTGCTTGTTTAAAAAGTATTCCAATATTTGAGGGGCTGCCACAAAGAAGAGAGGGGTCAACCTATTTTCCAAAGGAGTAGAAGGCAAGGCAAGAAACAGTGGATGGAAATTATTAAAGGAGAGGACCAATCTAGAGCTAAGGAGAAATGTCCTAAGAGTGAGAACAATTAACCAGTGAAACAGCCTGCCTTTAAAAGTTGTGGGTACTCAATCACTGGAGGCTTTTAAGTCTGCACAACCACTTGTCTGGAATGGTATAGGATCTCCTGCTTGAGTAGGGGATTGGACTAAAGGTCTTCGTAGCCTCTTCCAAATCTGTTATTCTGTTAAAATGCTTTTCAAAACAAATACACATCTTGAGAATGAAAACATATGAAGTGCATAAAAGTACAGTATAATATTCCTTACTTGGCTAACAAAAATAGAATGCAAATAAATCACTCACAAAAGAATGCAAAATAGTTTAGTGAGTCTTGCATCTTGCAATGTAAAATGTCTGTTGTGATAAGGTCTACCTTATGTCCAAACTCTATTTCTAAATAAAAAAGAAATAAAACTGGAATCTTGGTGGTCTTGGCTACCCAATCAGATCCTAGACACTACATTCAGGCAACCTTGGATCATGGGAAATGTCTATTGTATGCTACAACAAAAGCGGGTTAGTTCACATGTTTCCACAACTGCTTCCTATTACCATTCTATTTCAACATCTATCTGTGCAAAAGGAGGTTAATGAAAAAGGTAAACAAAAGAATTGTCAGGGGGCTATTTAACTAGAGGAAACCAAAGCTGATTCATTTCCTGCTTCATCCATGGGTCTAAAAGAAAAGAGCAATACTTCAGGTCCAATTTAGTAATCCTACCTGGGATACAGTAGTTACATCCTTACTATTATCTGATAATGAACATGTTAATTCAATATCTGTTCAAGCTTTTGCATTCTCCATTTAAGTAATGTAGAAAGGAAATAGAGACAAACAGGTACTACCAAATTTTCCATGAGTCAAAGAAGAACCTTCTGCTTCAATTTACAACTTTATAAAAATCATGCTTCTAATCTTTGCATAATACCTACAGAAGTAGAATAGGCATCCATGGTTGACAATCATCTTCTACTTTGTGAAAAGTAACAATGTGTAGTTTTCCTCTATGCAATATTCATTCAAGGCAAAACAAAATAGCTTTTTAATAACCCCAATGATATGGCATGGATGAAAAAGCTTTGCCTCCTTTGGAAGAGGTGCATATTCAAATTATCTGCATTTTCCGAAAATGGACAATGTGTTTGTTGCTCTGGGGCCAAACTGTACAGCAGGAATTGGGTAGAAAATAGCTTACATTGTAGATAAAGTACTCTTTGCCATATTTCTTTAAATTGTTGAAAGAAACCAATTTGCTGAGTAATGTTGAATAACCTTTCAGTGAATTAGTCTGTCAAACAACATTCCAACTCTGTTTTCAAAGCACCATATTTTTAAAAAGCAAGTAAACATTTTCCAAACCACAGGCAGATTATTTCAAAACTATGTAGCTGAGTTCCAACTCATTTTATTCCCATACTGAAAGACTTCCAAAATGTAAAGAAAATATATTCCCCAAAGAAATGTAAAACTGCCCTCCATGGACCTGTATTCATTGCCACTAATGAAAGTACTACGTGTCCTAGGATTCAAACAGACCCAGAGGCCTACTATATTCCCACAGGATGCCTGGCTATTGAATGAAATACATGTATTTTTTCCTTTACATTTAAGTGGTGCTGGATCAGACTCAGCTTTCTGTACCAAAGGCAATTAATAATCCATCCATCATTTGTTTTTATATCAAAAGGATTCTTCTATCCAAATCGATTTCACACTCCACATGAAATCTATGGATGAGTTCATCAAACAGCTTAAAATGCAAGCTTGATAAGTCTACTATGCAGACTTTACTAACCTCTTATTAAAGATTCATAAAGGCATAATATATATTTTAATAAATCAGGTTTTCAGACATAAAATTCAAGCCTGAATTAAATGTTTCCTACTAAGGTAACTGAAACAACAGGAAATATTTCACTCACAGCTGTATTCAGGGTGAGTTAGTAGGTATTTTCTGAGCAAAAGATGGTGTGAACTAACAGCACACAAGGCTGCATCACAACATAAGTATTTCAATAAACAGATGTCCACATCTGTTGTTCCCTTTCTATAAGGGGACTTCTATATGAATGTATATCTCCTCACTCTCAATGCCCCATGAAGATAAGGGAATGAGAAAATAAACAGATACAACAAAAGAAGAGCCAAGGACTCCTGAATTAAAAGTATGTTCCCAGAAAGTTGTGTAGAACAGTTTTTGTAGAAATTCAACAATATTAACTTTTGATAACTCACAAGAGTTATCTTAACATCATTTTATCAGATCTACTTGATCTCATTGATGTTAACAAGGTAAAACACAACCTTAATGTGGCCCTCAATGAAATTGAGTTTGACAGACCTGGTCTATATGATTAGTGGGGATTGAGATTTTTGTAGAAGTGTCAGTTGACACTTCAGTTGAGTTTCTTTTTTGCTTTTAATATCATTTATTTTCAGATTGTTTGTACAGATGAGCAGCCATATGAATTGGATAGGTGATAGATAGATAGATAGATAGATAGATAGATAGATAGATAGATAGATAGATAGATAGATAGATAGATAGACAGACAGACAGACAGATCGATCTCCAGAAATGCAGAGGGTTTTTTTTCTTCTTTTCCTCTTATCAACATTAAGATGTCTTTGTTACCCTTAGGAATATTTTTTTGAAAAAATAATAAAATCTATATTGTCTATATTTAAATCTTTATTCAAATAAAATCTAGCTATATTCTCTACATCGTACATTTTCAATTTCTGAGACAATTAGAAATTGTCTATTGACTCTCATCCAAGAAAAAGAAATTAAAGTTTGATTGCCTTTGTGGAATTCACATATTTGCAATTACACTAAACTGCAGAAGAAAACTGCACAATAAATTCTGCCACCAATCTAATAGTTGGATTGAAAGCAGGGTTGTCTTTCATTGTAGGTACAGTATTTCAGTACAAGGCATTCTGTTTGGCAATAGCAGCCCTCTGCTGGGAATATGGACTGTTGTTCATCTATTTCATCTCCAAAATGCATATTACTTTATCTGCTTTCTTGGTTGGGTTTTACTGTTATTTTGCTGCATTTTTATTTCAAACTGAATCTTCATAGAAAATGCTAAACTACAAAGTGATTTGTTTGTGGCTGAGCATGTGACACAAACCTAGCCACTGTTGCTAGTAAATCAGTTTAGAGTTTAATAAGTGTTCTGCAAATCTGGCTAACAACCATAGTTTATTCAATAATCGTCAAAGCAGTCTAATGCAGTATTTTCTTCTTAATTTCCCTTCAGTGTCAGTGCCTAACAAGCACTGGTAAAACTAATGGCAGAATAATAAAAACAACTTGATTGTATCCCTGCTGGAATATCAAACATTTAAAATTCCATTTTCACAATCTCACAATAACAGATATTTTGGATAGTAGTTCCATCAGTTTGATTAACAATTCTGTCAGATGGATCATTAATTAATTATTAATAATAATGGAATTAGCTGGAATATTTGAAGAAATGGCATGCAAAACCTATCAATTTCTTTTTTCACCATAATAAAGTTGATTGATTCACATTCTTTTTTTTTTTTTAAAGATGTATGTAAATTTATTTCTTGAATACTGCATCATTGGCTTTGTAGTTTTATACTGCAGAGGGACTTTCTTAGTACTGCTTTTTTGTTCATTGACATCTAATAGAATGGTCATTCTCTAGAATTCAAGTTGCATTATACTTATCCAAAGTAAGCTACTTCTATGATGATCATAAAATTAACACTAATAACAAAGTGATGCAAATCTCAAATTTCAACACAAATTCTAATTCAATCAGAATTTGCTTATAATTCTAATTTGCAGTACTAAATTTAATGATTATTTCTTTCCTGTTGCAACAAGAAAAAAATGTGCTTACAAAAGCAGTTTGGATCGCGCTTGAAATGCAGAGAATAGGAAAATAGGTGAATGTGTATGAATTATTTAAGACTACATGAAAATCATCTTCCCCCCCTCCAAATCTTCTAACTTAAACCTACTTTATTGTTGCACGCTCTGGAGATGAGTGACATTTAACACAACTCTGTCATGCTCCCATACACACTTTCCTGTCTGACAGCCAGAGGGGGGGGGG
The DNA here is from genome assembly GCF_049901735.1 of Notechis scutatus. Taxonomy (NCBI): domain Eukaryota; kingdom Metazoa; phylum Chordata; class Lepidosauria; order Squamata; family Elapidae; genus Notechis; species Notechis scutatus. Next base: position 28,711,150 of record NC_142011.1, read on the forward strand.
GGAAATGTATGGATAACAGGCAAGCATATGCAGATTTTAAGTGTTTCAGCCTATTTGATCTACCCTTCCTCTCAGTTTCTCCTGAACCAAACTCCATGCAACACAGCAACAATCGAAAGGAGAAATATTGCCATCTGGCAAAATGTCAAAATAATATCACTTCATTTGTTGCATGATTAAGAAACACTTCCCATCCGATAAATAAGAGATACTGAGAATTAATGTGCAGAACCAGTGCTTAACTGACCCACATTATCTATAGCTCTTCCTGCTTGGTTGTACTAGCTTTTTTAAGTTTGAAGAAGTGGAGTTGTATGCATGTATATGTTACATGCAGTTGGGGGTGAGAGGCAGAAGATGATCTAAAATGTCACAATGAATAGAAAGTGAAAATATTTACACTACTAGTTGTAATCTCGCAAAACCAAATTATCGATCAGCTTTCAAGATGTTGCATCTATCTGAAGAGACTGCACTAATACTTTGGATTAACTTATATATGATCTAAAGAAGAAGATGGATTTCGCTTATAGAATAATAGAGAAGATGTTGTTCATATATTTCACTCATCTCTTTGTCATTTTCGGGGTGTCTGCAGGGTATAGTTAAAAAAATGGCGGCCATAATGGTGTGATCAAAGCTCTACCTTTTAATTTGTTTCATACTCATGACAAATAAAAACAAGAAGAGTTATATTGAACCATCATGGCTGCCATATTTTTGTGTTTTGTTTTTACTGTAGTTTGCAGAGATGTCTGGGAAATTTGCTCTCCCAGTTCCCAGGTTCACATGTTACTGCCTAAAATTCAGAAGAATGTAAACGAGTGAGGCTGTTGTATTCCTAAATCTCCCACACTCACAGCACCATTTTACTGAGAACAGGTCCAGATAAAGGTCCCAATATAACAAAACAGGAAGTCATCACACAAATGTTATCTTTTTTTTGGTTGCACACAAATACATATAGGACATTCAAGTACATACAGGACACAGTTATGATCTCATAATTCTCATTCCGGAAACTGTCCCCTTTGACCTTCAATAGGTTTGTTTGTACTATTTGGAAGGTTAGGTGAAACCTTTCTAGGGGACTAGAAAAATGGTAAAAAAATAAAGGCCTTAGACTTTTTTTAAAAAAGATGATGACAATGCCATCTGGATACTCCAGAAAAAATAGTAACATTAAAATAAATGTTCTGCGGGTTTTGAATTGGCAACATTAATTCAGGTCAGCAAAACATTCAGCCATGGCCTTATTGCTGGCAAGGAGAGGCCTAGAGAGTATCAGCTCAGTAGATACTTTTCCTCTGCAAAGTAGCTTCTGAACTATTGCAGTTAGCCTGCAGCAAACTGAAGCCCTCTGTCCCCAACAGACAGGAATGCTCAAACTGACGTAGGGAGGAAAAGGGCAGTTTTAGTGGAGCTGAGAAATGCAAATGGAAGTTGCTTTTGGGCTGAGTGGCAGATCGATAGAGGGTGACATCCATTTCTGCTCTCCAGAAACGTTTGCTGGTCACTTCTGATGACAGGGCAAGAAGTACATAAATCCAGAAGTGACCTCAGTGAGATTGATCTGAAGGAACAGCAGTATGGATTTATCCTCTGTTGGACAAGCAGTGGCCCAGGGATATTTATAAGGGGAAAGTGACTTGCACTTCTTATAGCCTATGGACTTATTTCATAGGATCATTGACTGACTGATTTATTAACTTAATCATTTTCTAAAGCCACCCACTAGTGTCTCTTCTATTTCAATTTCTTACAGAAGAGATCATTTCAAATTTCTAGTAAGAACTATTCAATCCTTCTTTGCAGATTGCAACCTAGGAAAGAAGGGTTAGAATAAGCGTTAGAAATAAAACCGCTGTCCTTCTATTTTCACTTTCCATAACACAGCATTCTCTTTATATATATTGAGAGCACAACTTCCTAAATTCTAAGCCATAATGGTTTTCTGATTGGAAATTATCCCAATATATATTGATGCTAACAAAACAGCATTATACTCTCTACCTTTCAAATCTCTAATGAGCTAAGAATCCAGAAAGACTTTACTACAAGTAAAATTCCACCTAGCAAATTCAAGACATCCATAGTGAAGTTCATTCTCACACCTATGCACCATTTTAATCAGATGTTAGAATGCAAGTTGGTACTATGGCTAATGTTTACACTCATATGCAGAACCAATCAAACATTTGTTCTATGCTTTTCCTGCTACATTCACAATGACTTGGCCATTTCCCCCAAATTGGTCTTTCTAGGTATTAGAATAAGATGAAATCTAGGATTGGCTTTCTACTGTTGGGAACTATTCATCCTTTGTCCTGAATTCTATTACACCCCCTTGTAAAGATTAAGGATCTTCCAGAGAAGTTTTGAACAGGTTCTAGGGATGCAGAGAGAAAAAAGAGAAGATTAAATTAGAAGATCTAAAGCTGATAACTTAATATTGCTCCAGGTTACCCATTGTAGTACAAGCTATAATTAACAACGTTAAATCCTAAACAAGCCTTATTCTCTTAATTTGCAGGTTGGGAATACATCAGAAAACTTTATTTAACTACCTTTTCCAAAGAAAGGATAAGGAGGAAGGGGGGAAAAAGAGTGGGATATAAGAAAAAAAAAGTTGATATACAGAATTCCAAACAGATTTTATTAAGTCGGCTTACTAAATCTGTCAGAGACCACTTAATCTAAAACTGGGGTCTTCTCATTAACTCACTATTTTAGCTACTGTAAAATAGGTTCCCAACTGTGCAATTTCCTCAGGATGCTGTGGACATGTCATATCATCCTGCTAAATGTTAGATATAACTCACAAAAAACAAATGCTCCATGAAATAAATTCTATGTGTATGCTTTGTGCAGCAGGTTTAGATAAAGTGTTTGGCAGGGTCTTTTTTACAGAAATCTCATTTAAAATACAGTTGAGTGCTCTGAGCTATTTCTTTTGATTGGGAAAGCAAATAGTACATGACACAAAGGAAATGATAGATTCTTGATGTGTGACTGGGTAAAATAACACAGCTGTAAGCACATAACTGCTCTCTGCTCAACCAGGTGAACTACATTTTTCTGTGTGTACTACATGCTTCAGTAGGCAACCATATGGGACTGCAGAAATCTAGGCCATCACTAGAATAAAGAAAATGTTATTCCACACATTTGCTGTCATATAGTGGCCATCCAGATTTTTACACCTTCAATATAGTAGCCATATACAGTACTAAAGTGTACATATTTGTATTTTCTTCCATGCCTAAATTCATTGTCAGCATCCTTTTATCATTATACTTTGCCTTTACACTAAATTAATACTGTTTTTAAAATCTGAAACTAATAACCTTCTATTAAGAATATCTGCAAGCAGTTTTAATATGAATCAGTTTGCTCATTCTTCCAATTCAGCACTTCGTGTTCTCATGGGCAGCTGCTCTTTAGAAGTTCTAAACCTCTAAATATAAGTAAGGTGAAAATTTTTAGAAAACTCCAGAGATGATGTTGGAGAAATAATGAAACAACAATTATTTTTCTCATTTTAATATGGTGGGCTTTTCAGGATTTAGAGTTGGAGGTGGCCATAAAATGGAATTGCAGAGTTGTTAGAAATCAGGCATACTATTTTATTATGGTTGATCTGTCACACAGTCAGCCAGATGTCTAGATTAGAATTGGCATTTTTATCCAGCTATCAAGTCCTTCCCAAGAATCTGGTATAGGCAGATGTTGTTTGATAGTGGTAAAGATATACTGTCTCAGAATCAGTGGTGAAATTCAATTTTTTTTACTACTGGTTCTGTGGGCGTGACTTGGTGGGCGTGGCAGAGTAAGGATACTGTAAAATCTCCAGTCAGAGGTGGTATTTGCCGGTTCTCCAAACTACACAAAATTTCCGCTACCGATTCTCCAGAACTGGTCAGATCCTGCTGAATACCACCTCTGCTGAGAATGTGAGCTGTTTCAAGTAAAGCTGCCTTTTGTAATTGATTGATGGTGATTTTGTCAATGCCGATGGTATTCAAGTGGTATTCTAGCCGTTTTGGAATTGCACCCAAGGTGCCTATTACTATTGGTATTATTTTTGCTTTCTTTTGCTACAGTTGTTGTACTTGTGCCTTTATTTCCAGATCTTTGTATTTTGTTATTTTTCTCCAGCTTTTTCTCTTCTCTTCTGCTATCTCCAGATACTACAATGGTCACTTTGGGTCTTTCTTATCAACAGGCATTGGTAGATATCTGCTGACTCCTTGACACATCTCCCTCTCTTAAATTGGCAGGGTAGGGATGGTGCTGAAATCCAAGATGGCAGAGTCCTTCATTTGTAAGACGGCCATAGAGAATTAGGTTCTCCAAGCCCCAGAGTTCTCAAGAAAATTACACTCTCTGTACAAATTGCCTGTACTTACAATTACATTCTTTCCAGTGACAAAACTGGCAAACCAGTTACATTACAATGTTGTGCATGAATATTAATGACTTGGAGTAGGAAATTGAAAGTTCCACTGTCTCTGATTTTCCATCAAGTATCCATTAACTAATTGTATGTGCATCACAACAGAAGCCATTAGCACTCTCGGTATTGTCTTCCTTGGAAATGTTAAAGTTCACTTTGAACAGGAAGAAACAAGTTCACTTATAGTGTTACCAGGTAATAACCACTCTCCCTCTTTACACTGCTATCCTTGTGAATGAAAGCCAGTGTGAATGAAATTAGTTTGCTTACATTTACCTAAAGGCTGCAGGAAGCAAGAATTTAATTTGATCTGAAAACCTCCCACAGCCTTTACATTTCAAAGACCCAGTCACAAAGCCAATCAATAAGGATCATTCAGATATTTGCTGTCAAGAGCTAAAAAGAAAATAGATACCAGGAAAGCCATAAGTGTGATAAATTTTGGTGCCGCTTCCCTCTGACTAATGTAGGCACTAAAACACTGCATGAATATCCTACTTTGAAAGATGTCATATTTCTGAGAGGCCAATCAATCTCAGGTCCTCTGTGGGCCACATTAAAATGCATTTGTCACTGTACATTTATGAAATATTGATGGTGTTTTTAGGGGGGAAAGTGTTAGAAGGTGGAGAGGTAGATCAAAAAGGGGAGAGGGAACAGCTTCAATGAATTATCTTTAGGCTACAAGAAGAAGAAATGGATTCAGGACTTTATTGTGGGTGAGTGTGAAAAAGTCATAAGTGGTATTGCATGTCTGAAGCAAGCATATGAGCAGTAGGCAACACCTCACAATTGAAAGAGTGCCCTAAATTCATCAATTTGAATGATTTTGAAATTTCCTTCCATGGACATGGAATCTACATTGCTAAGCAAAGTACATTTTAAGAATGCCTACATGAGTGAGTGTGTCTTTGTGTGTGAGAATGAACTTGGGAGACAGGAGGAAGAACTGCAGGCTAGACAACCATCATGAAAAAAATATCTCAGCCCACAGAAGGAGAAAATCCTGTAGTTTTTTTTGTTTGTTTCATTAAAACAACCATAGAAAGCAACCAGCATGCTGTTGATCTCAAGCACATTCCATTTATTTATTTATTTGTTTTTATGCCATCCATCTCCCCTATAAGATGATTTTAGGCAGCTTACAAGTTAGAAAAATAATTAAAATATTAAAACATTAAAACTACGCAGATTAAGATTAATGTGCATGCCACTCAGGACTCCAGACCAATTGGCAAAGCCATGTTTTAATACCCTTTTAGAGTCCCAAAGTGTGAGATCAGTTTTCATTTCCAGTGGTAGAGTTTTCCACAGGGATGGGGTCATAGCAGAAAAGGCTCTTCCCCTTGAATCTGTATTCCTTGGCAGAAGGTGTAGCAGGCCTTTCTGCTGGTACAAATGGGGAGGGCTAGTCCCATGGGGAGAGACACCTCCTCAGATAACCTGGATCCCTGCCATGTAGGGCTTTTTGGTTGTTTTCCAAAATTAGCAAGATTTTTTTGCAATTGGATAAAGCAAAGGCCATTTCCTCTGACACTCCTTTTTCTTCTTGTAGAAGCCTGAGTTTAAAAAGGCTTTGCAATTGAATGTAACTTATTTGCTTTCTGGAAGAGAATACATGCTTATTCAGATGGTCTTCCTTGCTACATGATGGATGGATGGATAGATTAGATTAGATTAGATTAGATTAGATTAGATTAGATTAGATTAGATGGTGGTAGAAAGAGAGAGATTGACAGACAAATATGGCTTCCTGTAAGTTGCCCAAGGAATTTTTCTGAGCTATTTTTCTGTATAGGGTATAGAAAGTTTCATAAAACTTTCTGATAAGTAGTTTTAGGTAATAAAGGAAAAAATTTCCCCAAAGTTTGCTCTCTACCATCTCAACTTACTTCTCTTTTTTTTTTCTTGGTGGATGATAGTTTCAGTCAAAGCACTGGTCTCCATGCCTATGGTTTTTATGCTTTAAGAATGCCTCCAGGATATATTTATAGAGCAATGCTGTGGTTGCGCAGTTGTTAGAATGCAGTACTGCAGGTAACTTCTGCTGACTGCTGGCTGACTGCAATTTGGCAGTTCGAATCTCACCAGGCTCAAGGTTGACTCAGCCTTCCATCCTTCTAAGGTCAGTAAAATGAGGACCCAGATTATTGGGGCAATAAAACAACTGAATGAGAAACTGCTGGTGACTTTCTACCGCTGCACCATAGAGAGCATTTTAACATATTGCACCTCTGTATGGTTTGCCAATTGCACAGTGGCAGATAGGAAAGCACTCCAGAGGGTTAATATCATTGCCCAGCAGATCACTGGTTGCCCTCTCCGCTCTTTGGAAGAGCTTTATAGCTCCCGCTGCCTTAAGAAAATTCAAAACATTCTCAAAGATCCATCTCATCCTGGGAACCTTTTTTTTTTTTTTTTTTTGAACTATTACCATCTGGCAGACGGTACAGAATAATAAAAACAAGGACAAATAGGCTGAAAAAACAGCTTCTATCCTAGGGCAGTAGCTTTTTTGAATTCTGCTGTACAGTGCAGTGTTGGTGTGATGTCAGGGGTTTCCGTTTCAATTTATGAAGGGTGAAGGATGTGTGTTTGTGTTTATTTTCATGGTCATGGTCATGATGTGCACTGAAGATGGTGTTTGATTTCATTGTACGAGGTAAAATGACAATAAAGTAAACTAAACTAAACTAAACTAAACAATATGCTGTAAACCACTGTATCTGTAAACCACTTAGAGAGGGCTATAAAACACTGTGAAGTGGGATATAAGCACTTAGCTATTGCTATTGCTATTTTGCCTTGCAGCATATTAGCATCTTGGTTATATTTTTAAAAATTGTAAATCAAATCGGGTGAGAAGATTCCAAGGCATAAGTCCATGGATACTTGGCAGACTACAGGCTCCATGTTGAAAACCCATAACCCTATTTTGATTGCCCATAAAATTGACCAGGTCTATGATGGTTCCAGATTACAGCCAGTGAGTAATTCTAACACTATATTGAAGGGATTTCTCTTTATCAGAGAAACCACTTGGTATTCAGCCAAACACAGTGTGAGAATGTGCCAATTCCAAATATAAATGTTACAGCCAGAACCTCATTTTTATTCCTTTCCTCCTACTTTATGTATTCATTTATCTATCACAGTGATAAAGATAAAAATAGAACTAACACAAGGCAGTAAAATCAGTTGCCAAATTCACTGTGCACAGGGAGTTCATTATACCATCTATGATAATGTTTTATAGTCAGCATTTCCCAAAGACCCTGTATTTACATTCCTAAGCACTTTGCAAATAGCTACTCTATGCACAGAAAGGATTGGCAGCTTAGGTATCAGCAAAAGGTCTTCACAATTTTGGAATGTGTTCTGACTGGAGTGTAGCCAGAACTAGGTTTGGCAATATTCACAGCAGAACATTATGCATTTTCGGCTCAGTCAATTGTTTGATTTAACTTATTCATCTCGAGTAATGGCAACAATAGTAGCGGTGCACTTTAGAGCTTAAAGCAAAACAAAAAGACTCTTATTGGAACAATTGAATACACAAGTAATTGGAAAGATATGAAGAGCAACAAAGCCAAGAAGAAGAGTTCGTTGCCCTCCTACTCTTCTAGATTACCAGACTGAAAATTAGAGTATAACAGTGCAATTCTATGCAATTGGTAATGAAGTGATTGATTTGTAGCAAGCTTAGAACTACAGTTTAGAAGAGGTATTTCAAGAGAGATTCCCCTTCCTATCCCCCTGCACATCAATAGAATTGGGGAAGAGGAGCATATTCTCACTGATAATTAAAATTACCAATTAAGAAAGTATTAGAGCTAATTGCAGCGAAGTCCACACTAAATGATGAAGATACTATACTAACAACATGCATACCATGGCATCATCATGTAAAGGCTGCCATTACATGTTTGAGTCTCAACATCTCACACAAAGGCATAGATCACATCATATGCATGATACAGATTTTATCATTTGAGATTCTCCTACTCATCCAAATCCTCCCAGTCAATTCCCATGTTTGATCTACCTGAAAAAGAGATGGTGATAGACTTTAAGACTGTCCTTAGCCCTTATCCATATATATCTCATAAATACATATTTTATTTTATTTTTTATTTATTTATTTGATTTGTCAATCACTTACAAGATAATAGGTATAAGTATAAACATGAGTAAGAATACAGGAAATAGGTACAAATAAATGGGGACAATAGGACAGGGACGGTAGGCATAATGGTGCACTTATGTATGCCCCTTACAGACCTCTTAGGAATGGGGTAAGGTCAATAGTGGATAGTTTGAGGTTAAAGGAGTGGGGTTTAGAGGATGTAACAACAGAGTCAGGTAGTGCATTCCAGGCATTGACCACTCTGTTGCTGAAGTTGTACTTTTTGCAATTGAGTTTGAAGAGGTTTACATTGAGTTTGTATCTGTTGTGTGCTCTTGTATTGTTGTGGTTAAAGCTGAAGTAGTCATTGACTGTTAGGACATTGTAGAAGATAATTTTGTGTGCTACGCTTAAGTCTAACCATAGGCGGCGTAGTTCAAGGTTGTCCAAGCCCAAAATCTCAAGCCTGGTGATATAGGGTGATATTCTGTTGCAAGCAGAGGAGTGTAGTACTCTTCTTGTGAAATACTTCTGGACTTGCTCTGTATATTAACATCTGATATGCAGTGCAAATTCCAGATTGATGAGCTGTATTTGAGTATTGGCCTAGCAAAGGTTTTGTATGCCCTAGTTAGCAATTCAATATTTCTGGTGGAGAAGCTTCATAAGATTAGATTTACAACTCTTAATGCCTTTTTGGCAATGCTGTTACAGTGAGCTCTGGCACTTAGGTCATTTGATATGAGAACTCCAAGGTCCTTGACAGAGTGAAGATCATCAACGAGGTCATATCCACCTAGTTTGTATTTGGTGTACTGATTTCTTTTACCAATTTGTAGGACAGAGCATTTGTTGGTCGAGATTTGGAATTGCCAGATGTTTGACCATTCAGACTGTTATGATATGTACAGAATAACTCTTGAGTAACAAGGATATGTACATGGAAATGTTTATGAGAGTAGTTAAGAATAATTATTCAGCCACACACAGATACACTAAACTGAGTTAAAGTTTACTTTAAGAAATAGCACAGTCCAATAAATGGTCCAGGTCATATACGTTTTACAGTCCAAAGAATATCCAATTACAAAGTCTTCTTACCGGTTGCCTTTGTCATTTGCAGTAAACAAAAATATCAAAGTATAAGCACAGCATAAATGCAACAGAGAACCTTAGATAGCAACAGAATGTCAGAGAGAGCAAGCTATGATCTCTAGCTCCCTCTTATGGTAATTTGCAATATAATCAACCAACTGGAATATAGTATAAATCAATACAGTGATTTTGTCTTAAAGCTACAAACATACATTGTTGGTTTATATATTGCCAACCCAACTAATTGGTGGATAGATTCCTAACACAGACACATAATCAAGGTCGCTTTGAAGGATAGTAGCATTATTGGTGGTGTTGAATAGTTTTATGTCAGATTCCACAGTTGCTTATAAAGTGATCACAAAGGTCATTTGTATAGAGCAGTGATCCCCAACCTTTTTTATGCCGTGGCCCGGTACCGGCATCAGCTGGGTGACGCCATCTTTTTTTTATGAAAAAGTGCTTCCAGTGACCTCACCGGGAAGCACTTTTTCATCAAAAAGATGGCGGCGCCAGTGCTTCCTCGTGAGCTTTTCCGGGTAGAAATGTCTTTCTACCGGAAAAGCTCACCGAAGCGATGCGCCGCCATCTTTTTGATGAAAAAGTGCTTCGGTGAGCTTTCTACCCGGAAAAGCTCACCGGAAGCTCACCATCAAAAAAAGATGGCGGCGCCCAGCAACCAGAGGCCCGGTAGGACTTGTTCCGCGGACCGGTACCGGTCCGCGGACCGGTGGTTGGGGACCCCTGGTATAGAGTATAAAGAGGGTGGGTCCTAGAACGCTGCCTTGGGGGACACTGCTGTTAACTGGAGCAGGGTTTGATAGAGCTCTCCCTATTTTTACTATTTGTTGCCTGTTTGACAGGAATGCAGTAATCCACTTATGAAGGGATCTGGAAATGCCATAAGAGTTTAATTTTAACAGTAGTTTGTCATGTACCACTGAATCAAAGGCTTTGCAGAAGTCTATGTAAATTGTGTCTATAGCTTTACCCTGGTCAAGTAGAGTAGTCCATATGTTTTTGCAATGTAGGAGTTGAAGATTGCAGGACAATTTTTTCCTGAAACCAAATTGTTTTTTCGAGAGTAGGTTGTTTGACTCTAAGTGGAGAGTGATGTATTGGTTAATGATTGATTCCATGACTTTGCACGTGACACAACACAGTGATATTGGTTTGTAGTTTTCAACCAGGCTGGGGTCACCTTTTTGAAGATAGGGATGACTGTAGCTAAGAACCATAGGTTTGGTAAGGAGCTGGTTCTGAATTATATCTCATATATAATGCTTAGGGGTTCTGCTATGGCAGAGGAAAGCTTTTTTAAGAAGTATGCACATAATCCATCAGAGCCAATAGATAGGGATGGTTTTAGGTTACATAGTGCCTTTTCTACATTATCTTCTGTAAAGTCAATATGTAGTAGGTCATTACAGTTAGTTGTGGTACACCTAGGAAAAGTGGGGCATGAACCATTGCTGTTTACAAAGACTGAACTGATGAATGTGTTGAAGAGATTGGCCTTAACAGTTTCATCATTGCAGTCTTTCCCATTTGGTCCTTTTTAGGGGTGGGATGGTTCTTGAGTCTTTAAGTTTGGTGTTAACAAAATTGTAGAAGGTGCGGGTGGATTTTGTATGTAGGAGGTTTTCCTCTTGCTTGCAATGGTAATTTGTTCATTCTGCCATTATCTGTCGGCATAGGGTGTTGTATTGGTTTTTAAAGTTTGCTACGTAACTAGCTTTGTTTTTACGCCATAGCAATCTTTTATTTTTAATTGAAGTTTCCTTATTATTATGGGTAATTTGTTTTTTGTTTTTTTAGATCCTTTTGAAAGAATCTTGGCTTTAGAGTTTTTGTTTGTTTATTTGGCTGAAAGCAGATCCTATTCTCAATCCATACATTTCACAAATAGACCTTATCTCAACTCTCTGGATGGGTTGCATGGTTCTAATTTTGCAGACATCTCCCACAATAATATATACTCGGCCTTACTTAAGTATCTTGAAATAAAGAACAAGTGGGAGTTAATTACATGAAACTAATTATTTATTGAGGACTTCTTAAATATAGTGAGTTGGACCTCATACTCTTCCCAGACCTTTGGTCTATTGTTCCTTGCAACTTGATTTAGTATAAATAATTGGAAGAATTATGGATGATCCACCAGAGGAAAGAACAGATGTTAAATTTATGGATGTCTTATGTTTTACTGTAACAGGTGTAAGGTAATCAAATGTTCTCTGACTTTTCCACTCTGAGCCTTCCAAAATGAAGTAAGTAACAAATAACGTGAGGGCTGGACTAAATCAGGAACCAATCAAATAACAGCAGAATACCTTGCTCTGTTCTCTGTATTCTGCAGCAAATATTGATAAGGAAAGCAAAAGAAAGAAATGTGTTCTTCCAAACTCTTACTGGCAGAAATTACCTGGAAAGTAATTTGTTCATAAATATAGATGAAGTCATTACAAGCTGCTGTGGAAAAATTTGGAAAAAGCAAAAGAAAAGGACTGAAAAAATAAAAATAATAGTCTCCAACTTTTCCATTACCAAGGATTTGTAGATACGACATTTCCTTCATTACAAAGTCTTTTTAAAAATGTTAAAACATGTTAAGGTCAGGCAACAGTGGTAGTTGATTTGCATGTATTAACATAATTCTCTCATAATTCTCATAATATTCCTCATAGCATAATAATAGCCTCATAAAAGCTTAATAAATATGCACCTAATATTAGTTCTTTTGTTTGTCAATTCAATAATAAAGTATATCTGGGAAGATCAGAGGAAGAAAACCCCACAGATAGTAAAATGCAACAACAATCAGGATAAGAAATATAAAATGTATGAAAATAGACATTTTAACCAAAGGCATTAAAATTTGCTGTAAATCTAGGATTGAAATCCCTGAGAGGGCATTCCATGGATGGAGTTGCTGATAAGACCTTCTTTCTTGTAGCTATCTGCCTAATTTCATTTGTCAGGACCCCCAGAGAAGAACCTCTGAAGATGACTTAAGGGTCCCGGCAACTACATATGGATTCAGTGGCTCCAAGCCATTTAAATTTTAAAGGTCAACATCAACATTTTGAGCAGTCTGGAAATGGATTGGGAGTCACTGTACCTTACCTAGGAGAGCCATTACTGACCTTACCATTACCAGTTAATAATCTACTGGCTTTGTTTCAGAGAAACATAATTTTCCAAATCATTTTCAAAGGTAGGTCTGTATAAAATATATTGCAATTAATCCAACTGGAAAATTACTGAAGAATGTGTAATTGAGACCTGGTTTTAGAGTCATGTCTAGCATATCAGTTTAAACTGATAAAAGGTACTCCCATTGATGTCAGAACTGAAATGTTTGGGGAAGGCAACTAGTAGTATTGTAAAATAACAGAATTGTGACTGTCTTCACTTCAGAAGATGTGTTAGAATTACTGTTTTTCAGGGATTCTGAATTAAAGTCAGTCATGAGTAAATTGGTGGAAAATATTAATAAAAGATAAAGTTATCAAATGTATAGAAAGGCAAATTTTACCACAGGAGAATCAGCATGTTTTCTCTTATCCACCAAATAGAACTGTTTAAAGTTCTTTCAACATGTTAGCAAACAGGAAATAGTGATACAGGAGTGATACAGAACATATAAAATGTTTGACAAAATCTATTGCCTGTACAGAATTAAGTGTCAAGAGAAAAAAAAGAAATGAAGGGAAATTCCCCAAAATTCCCCAAAAACCTATAATGAATGCTTTCTGTTTTCATAAATGATCTACAGTTGAAATAAGACAATTAAATAACTGTTCATGGATGACACTAAATTATTTTGATTGCTTAAAATTGGAAGAAACAGTGAAATGGTCAATAAATGACTATTAAATTAGCAAATGTGCTTTAACAAGCAAATTAAAATTATGCTCATGCAACTGAAAGTCCGAATTTCATGATGAAGTCTGATAACTATCTAAAGAAAGATGCTTGTGTTGGATAATTTAATGGGTAACTCATTGAAAAGACTGATTTGCATCAAATGATCTAAAGAGTTAAATTCCATATCGACATCAGCAAGAAGAAAAAATAAAACTGCAAACATCATACTATTGTCATGATTTATGATACATGATTTGACAACACTTAGGTATAAACAAAGACATTTCCCATGAAAAAATGTCCTTTTAACTAACTTCAAAGTCTGTCTTTAATTCAAATCCATTTGAGCCCTTAAATCTGTTTAAAGCATTCTAAAATCAAAGCTGTAATCATTCTTTCCCTCTATATTCTGAAAAAAGAAAGTTCTTACAAAATTTTAATTTTGTAATTTCATTCTTAACAGATAGAAGGAAAATTCACCCAGTCACTACAACCAGACTTGAGGTTCTGAAGGTTTTCAATCTTTAATAAGTAGTAAAAGGGGTAAAAAAGTAAACTCCAAAGTGATTAAATAGAAGATGTTAGTTCAAACCTTAACACAATAAGAGGTGCAGTGGCTTGGTGGCTTAATGACACAGAAGATGGTCTTTGCTCCAACAGTTCAAACTGTAACACTGCATGATGAAATGAGCACCTGTCACTTTCCTCAGCTTCTGCCCACCTAGCTGTTCAAAAGCATGTTCTTTGCAAGTAGATAAATAGGTATCATTTTTGTGGGGAGACAAGCTGGTGCTTTGTGCAAGTGGTCCAATTCCTGCTAGCTTTGAACCTTCTCAGTTGCAATGTCCATTTGTGAGGTGGCTCCAGTGGAGGATGGGCCTTGAATGACACTACAGGAAGAGCTGCTCTTCTATCTGGTGCAAAGCTAGCTCGTCCTCCTGTGGTGCATCTTGGGAAGTGAGTGAGCATGTACCACAACAGAACTAGTAAACTGGCAGCCAAATTACTACTCTACATTAGCATTGTAGTCTCCTGGCTAATGTAATAATGCTATATGATGATGATGTAGTAGTAGTAATAGTAATAACAATAGTAATAGTAATAATAGTAATAATATTATTTCTGAACTTGGTCCCACAATTTCCATCTGTTTGTAAGGGACTCTGAAAACATCAGTTTCGGCCACCTACTCACACACAAAAATAGGTGTGTGGAGAGCCAATGTATGATCTCAAGGTTTCTCCTTGCTCAGGATTGAGTTTTCAGCACCTTATATCCAGCATTCAACAGTTTTCAGCCATAACGTCTCATGTTGTCCATGAGACATCAATTTGCCTTTCCTCACCAAAAGGTTTGGTCAGAGAGACTTTATGACTGTAATTAGATAAATACCCAGCTCCTTATCCAATTCATGGTAAGATAGGCAGATCAAAGGAATCTGTTCATTGTGGAATGAAATTATGGAGGTAGGGAGATTAGAAACATATGAGCTTAGAGTATATACTAACGAAGAGTTTTCCTTTTATTCAGAGAATTACTTATTATCCAATTCTCTGAGTATAACCTTTGGAGTCTGTGGAAAAATTAGATAAATCTCTCGAACATCAGGGGATATACTATATATTAAGTCTAGCGGCTGTTTGGAATATAGCTGGAATGCAAAAGGAATTGTTTAGGTGGCATCTGGAGCAACAGAGCAGAAAAAAAGGTCATTTGTAGAACAATTAGAAGTAATGTTTCAGCTTGGGGGTCTTCCTCAGGCCATTGAGAAACTAGGACATAGCCAAATTCAATGGAATCCTGTTTTTCTGTTGCCTGAGGAAAGCCCTAGAACCAAAATGCCATCTTTTATTTGATTCTCTTGTTTGACAGATCAAACATTTCTCTATTATTCTGTGCTCTTGGAACTTGGAGAGTGTCAGTGGTGTTAGTTTATTCCGAGTCTTGCACCGCAACATGAGTTATTTGTAGGATTCTATGTTATATTGTTCTTTATTGTACTGTTGAGAAAAATCACGTAGCTTACGAAAGTAAAAACAATCATATGGTGAAGTATTGTATCATTGCATGGACACATACGCTTTCTCAAATTTGGGGGTCTCAAATTTGCAGCCTATGAGATACATGCAGCTTATGTTGTCTAGCTCATATTTCATCACTCATACAGCAGAGGAACATCAGCTGGAGATACCTTGCACAGACATTATTGCTTCCCATAGCTAAGAAGAAGATACAAGTCAAAAACATCTTAGAAGATGACAGTAGCAAACCCTGTCTATATTGTTACCAAAATAACATATCCAGGTAGTCACTAGAAGTAGAACTCAATTTCAAAGAAATGTTCCTTTTATGAAGAATGCTTATTAACAGCTATAAACTATGAAAAATGATTTCATTTGCAGATCTTCCTTGCAGATCTTCCTTCCTTCCTTCCTTCCTTCCTTCTTTTTCAATAGCATTTAAGGAGACACTAGAAAACAGTACAGAAGATCAAATGAACTTTTATTCCAGTGAAGGCACTATTTGAAACATTTTGAAATGCAAAAGACGAGGGGGATGTGAGGTGAGGAGAAGGTCTCAAAGTTGAGTATATGATAGTCCCAAAAAGCAGAGCAGATTGCATCAGAGCAATCCCTTTCAGTGGACTGGTGTTCAAAGCACAAGACCAAATTACCTGCCAAATTATTGGGATATTCCTCAAGAACTTTTGGAACTTCTATTAGGTAGCTGGGATGAAGTTGTTTTAAGTTTCCACCACACTTTCAAAGATTCAGTGCTTCTGTAGAAGGAAGCAATCTACAGTAAATGCTAAATGTTAATTTAGGTGTTAATATCTATCATTTTAGATCATGTCTCATCTCCTCCAAAATGAAGACCCGCTCAAGCACATGCGCATACATAACTGTTGGAACTACAGTCACTTGCAACCAGTCTCACAGTTGCCATAGAAACTATATTAGGAAACATTAGAACCCCCACTTAGGGCATAGGTGTTGAAAATTAAAGGTCTTGGGAACTACAACACCAATAGTGAGATGATCTCCTAAAGGGCCACTGCTGAATAATTACATTATCAGTATAGCATAAATAGCCCCAATCTGTTGATCTAGCCATATCTACACACTTTCAACCAGTTATGACTGAGGCAATCTCCTCCTAATGGCCATTCAGGTTTCATGAGCAATCACAGCACCATATCTTTGTTGTTTAGGCTGCTGCAGGACCTGGCTATGGCAATCCAGCCAGGCAAATTTCCAATAGGGCTATATGCCTATCATTGCTTGGTCAAATCTCAGCAATATACCTACTGAACTATACAATTCTCCATCCACTTTTCATTATTTTTGTTTTGAGATCTGATTTTTTAAAACCTTTTAAAAAACTACTAGAACAAGTTCTTTACTGCACTGTGTCCTTTTTGAAATTTATTTATAGGTATTCACATCTGGAGAATATGTAAGCAGCTGATACCGAGAAATTCACAAGTTAGAAAGTTACAATGACTTTTTTTTCTTGCATAGGTTTATTGCCACCTGGAAATGTCTACAGAACAGAGGACATATACTATCATGATCTGCAAATGCTTTATGAATGGGGCCCTTGTGGCTTCATATCAGGAATGAACCTGAAGCAATGACAGACAACTCATACAAAAAATATCCTTACCTTTTGGGGGATCCTGAAGAACTCTCTCAAAGAGCTTCAAAAAGTGGGCTCTTGAGACTTTCTGAGTGATGAGTCCTTCCAAGGCAGGTGAAGGTTCTTCGTAAAAAAAACCCAACACATTTATGATTGCCATTATAGTCTAAAAAAGGAAAGTTTTGGAATATGAAATTTGCTTTGCTGCAAATCTTGATAACAACAACTCTTCATCAAAATTATCAATTAGATGTAATGCTGGGGCTATCGAGCTTTGTAAAGTTAGCTTCATTGTCATTGGTATAGGAGATTTCTTTTCATTCTGACATGCAGCTTGCTTTGAATTCTTAAAAATGATAGAAGAAATGACCTATACTGTAATTCATTATTAGTTTTAGTGGGTTGACTATCAAATATGTTATTTATAAAAAGAGGTGTGTCTGAGCTAAAGATCTTCTCCCCTGCACCTTGACTAATGGCAAAGCTATCACTATATTAGCAAGAAGCCAAGAAATTTTCCTGGAGATTTCTTCAATTTATGTCTATGAAGATTCTCAGTTGTTCAGGTTACAGTTGTCCTAAAGGCATCTGGACTTTCTTATTTTGCTTGAAGATGTTTTGCTTCTCATCCAAGAAGCTTCTTCAGTTCTGACTAAGTGGAGAATGGGAGGATTTGTATTCTTGCAGTCATATGATCGTTAGCCCTCTTTCTGGGAGTTGTTGAGGCCACTTGGAGGTTTATCTGTACCTTCGGGTGACTCTGTGACCCTGAAGGCACAAATAAACCTCCAAGTACAACTCTCAGAAACAGGACTAATGACTACAGGACTGCAAGGAATATAAATCCTTCTCTAAATTCAGTCAGAACTGAAGAAACTTCTTGTACGAGAAGCAAAATGACTTTAAGAAAAAGTCCAAGTGCCTTTTTCAAAAAAGCACCTTTGGGACTTGAACTTATGCATAAGAGTAAGAGTCATACCTTGTGCTAGTTCAAGAATCAATCTCTCTCTATTTTATTTAACATAATTAAAAGCCACATTCAACTTAAATTCTAATGTTGGATTGTCATGCAAGTTTAAAGGACTTATATTTAAATTAAGTATGTCACCAAAAAAAGAGGGAAGGCAGGAAGGGGCAGGGGTGGGGTTCAATTTTTTTAACAACCGGTTCTGTGGGCGTGGCTTAGTTGGTGGGCATGGCTTGGTGATCATGTTATTGGCTGGGCGTGGGCATTATCACTCACATCAAGGCACGCATGACCTCCCCTGGCCTCTCATGACTGTGGGGATGCTGCAACAGTTGTAAGTGTGAAAAATGGTCATAAGTCTCTTTTTTCAGTGCCATTGTAACTTTGAATGGTCACTCCACACAGGCAAAGTACCAGCAAAGGAGGGGAAAAAAACTCCTGAGACAGGAAGTCTAGTCCTGCCAAGAATGTAATAAGGGTTAATAGAGAGGCAGTTTCTGTAAGCAACACCAGAATGTTTCCTTCCTGCCTTCCTTACAGGATTAGGCCAGTAATTTCTTCTAACAACTGGTTCTCCAAACTGCTTAGAATGTTAACAACGAATAGGTGTGAACTGGTAAAATCCCACCCCTGGGAAGGGGCTTGTTTGAATAAGAGAAGTATATCTAAATTATAATTCATTTTAAAATGAAAATAAGAATACATAGTATAGGAACTGACTAGCAGATACTGGATTGCCTCTATTGAATGGTAAACACATCTGTTGTCAAGGTTTCTGGTCTTCCTTCTTAAGGTTTACTAAATTAACATTTGACCTGTAGTTTTTGAAATGGGCAATGCTATTAAAAGATGACTGTCCTCTATAAAATAAGACACATGGTCATTCTCACCTTATTTTAATACAACAGACATAACTGTGCAGATTTATTTGGGAACATCTGATAGTGTAAGGACTGCTCTGTCTTAATTACAAACTGAGAGCTGTTATGTGACTACCACATGTCTCTGCCTGATCTGATTTCAAATCTGAAAGATATACGTTCCTCTAATTGAAAACTGGTGCATGAAAAGCTTATTAATTTAAACTGCGATGCTTTGGGGCAGCAGTGACAGAAACTGCCCTTGGGCTGATCTTTTCTGGCCTGTCATTAAACATGCTTATAGTTAACTATTGGTGATGGCAATTTCTTAGTGCTTCAGTCAGATCACTTTTAGGGCAAAAAAGAAACTAAAACTAAAACTCTTTTCTTCAAAAATCCTTTGGTTACTGGCAGATTTTTAAAAAACTTCTCATGAGCCTAAAGGTACATGGACAGTACAAGTTATTAGAGAGTTTAAAGGGATGCTGGAGAGCCTTTAACTTGCCTTTAAATGGAAAATTAATGCTTATGACAGTCATAGTGTTAAAAGATCATAACAGCAATTGAATTGGAACCAATTCTACTTCTAAAAAATATTTTACATCCATTACTATACTCAATCACTTTTAAGCAGTATAAGGACTGCTTAAAGATTAATTCATACTTTCTAAGTCAAATAAAGATTTGTCACTGTTTTGAACGTGGCTGCCTGAAATGTAAAATACATGTTTACTTTTGTTTATTGCCATCTGTTAACTAAATAAATATTTTTGTTTATACAGTTTTATAGTCTATTAATTGATTATTCAGTAATTGATAATGATTCAAAAACAATTCATCAGCAATTAAAAATAATTAGAAACAAAAGAAATTTCAATTTTTAAAAGTAACAAAAGTAAACCATAAATATCTCAAAGTTGCCTTATTAAGGAAATGGGTGGCGTATAAATTTCTTAAGTAAATAAATAAAAGACTAAAATGCAAGTCTTCATGAAAATAAACAAACATGAATAGCAGCTCCAGCTTAATATGGGACGTATCTGATGCAGATAGTTTATAAAGCTTAGCACCAATTGTATCCAGACAGGTAGAAACTTGCATCAAGAATTTCTAAGGATTTCAGGCTGTCCCAGCTTAGACATTTAAGAAAGAATGATCCTAAGGTATATTTTTACTAAAGCCAACTGGTTACAGTGAAAGCAAAGCCAGAACTGAATATTCCTATGTAAACCCAGTGATTTTCCATTTTCCTGGACCCTCCTCTCCCCCATTGGTCCTTTAATAAATGTCCAATGTTATTCAAACTAGGTGTTTTGGTGACACCTAGTTTGACACCTCTTTGGTGGGCATTTGCATTCCCATGCTTGTTTCTTTAGATCTGCCAACAGTTGTCTCTTATTTTGGGCTAGCACCTCTGGTTCTGTCATCCTGTCATCTCCCCAACCTATATCCCTTTTTGTGGTAGGATGTCATCAAAGTGAAGCAGGGATGAAGCGATGTGACAGCAGATCTGACATAGTCCATCATATAGTGAATTGCTGGTAATGTGCAAACTCTAGAGATTGTCCACACTAGACCTTATTTAGAGCAGAAGATATTCTGTTAGATATCCAGGTACATCATTACAACTACTCTGAATGTTGCTAATTTATCAGATTTTTTTTATTTTGAGATGCATCTCCAAAACCAACATGTGTCATGGTCTAAAGCAGAGTTTGGAAATGAAGTATCTGTTTTGCAAACCAAATGCCAGAAAAAAATTATGGGATCACAGAATTTCCTCTTTGCCATTTGATTGATAGGATCTTGCTACCAAAGGACACAATTTCCAAGCTGCTTAAATGTCAACACTTCTCATCCCATAAATGTAAGATTTTCCTATCTCATTCTATGTTTTGTTTGCCTACTGTTTGTTTAGTCCAACAAAAGTTGAGCAGGTGGATTTTAATCTGCCACATTATCCTTTTCTGGGAGTGCACCACACACACACACACACACACACAGAGAGAGAGAGAGAGAGAGAGAGAGAGAGAGAGAGAGAGAGAGAGAGTGTTGCTTAGATGACACTTCACATAATATTCCCTTTTAGGATTTTTTTTTCCATCTTAGAGGGGAAGTAGAGGCATTTTGTATAAGTGAATTATGGCAAAATGAAAATGTCAAAAGAATTACAATTCTATAGAAGGGCATGGATGGCATCATGGTACATTTTGAACACAAGTCTCAGAATCCCACTAGCTATTTTTAGCTAGGAATAGTAAGAATTCAAAACATCTTGGGTTAATGGTTGAGTACATTAGTATTTCTTCCATAATATAATAAATCATTTGTTCACAGCCAGATTCTCAAACATTCTCACAGAAACTTGATAATCTATAGATCCTCCCAGATTTATAGCTCCTACTTCAAAGGCAGGTGGACACTTTTGCCAATTCCATATGGTGCACCAGTTATGATCATGCCTGGATTAGAAGCCTTCTCAAAGTTATGCATGTCTTGGTCACCTCTCAGTTGTTCTCTTTTATAACAGGTTGCTCTGAACACCATCCAGAAGTTATAGCAGGTGCAGATTGATTAATTTGAATAGTTATGGCTGTTCATTTCACTCAGGTAACTTCACAACATCAAGAAATATATTGGTTGAAAGCTTCTGGGTGCAACTCAAGATTTGGTTTCACCCTTAAAGTCCTACATAATTTAAGATCTGGGCATCATTATAATTTCCTGTTCCCAGCAGTACAGAATCAGCTCATCCAGTAAGATCTGAAAAGGAGGTCAATCTTTCGTTCCCCATTCTGAGGAAGCATCACTTTCAAAGGCTTTAAAGATAGCATTCTCCATTGCTGCTATTCACTTCTCTAGGACAGCAATTGCTTTAGGATTAGAGCACTTCCAATCCTGCTGGGATTCTGGAAAGCCTTGAAGACCTTGTTGTTCCAAGAACATTTCGCTCACTGCTATTGAGTATGACCTCTCTCTATAGTAGGTCATTATTTATATTGTTGTCAGTGTTGTCATCAATGCCATACAATTGATGATGCTAGTATATATATACTGTGGTGTATTATTTTAATTCTTTTTACTGATATGATATTGCTTACAATCATCTGTGACTAAAATAGCATAAAAAGCTAAAATAAATAAACATATGCATTTTTACCTTTATTAAAAAAAAAAATTGCCTGGACTCAATCCAAGTTTATCAATTCACCCAAATCAACCTGAAAAATACATACTTTGCATTCGCAACAGCAATTATTGTAGTTTCCGAATAATATACATCAGGGGTCCCCAACCACCGGTCTGCGGACCAGTACCGGTCCGCGGAACAACTCCTACCGGGCCGCGGCTTGCTGGGCGCCGCCATCTTTTTCTCATGAAAAAGTGCTTCCGTGAGCTTTTCCGGGTAGAAAGCTCACCGGAAGCACGTTTTCATCAAAAAAAGATGGCGGCGCCCAGCTGATTCCGGTACCGGGCCACGGCGCCCAGCTGATGCCGGTACCGGGCCGTGGCATCAAAAAGGTTGGGGATCACTGATATACATATTTAATCAAATAATGTATTCTACAGAGTTATTAAAGCCAAAGGTTTCCCCTGTCCAGTTGTGTCCTGGGGGCAGTGCTTACCTCCATTTCTTAGCCGAGGGAGACAATGTTGTCCTGAGACATTTCCATGGTTATGTTGGCAGCATAACTATACTTCGAGCCACCCAGAAAACTGTTACCTTCCCACTGAAATGGTACCTATTTATTTACTCCCATTTGCATGCTTTTGAACTGCTAGGTGGACAGAAACTGGGCTCACCCTGTCATGCAGTGTTCAGGTCTCAAACCTGGGCTGTCAAACTTAGTGTCTTTAACCACTGAGCCATCATACCCCTTTATAGAGTTATTATATTGCATCATCTCCATCATTACCATCTTAGTACTCTTGGGATTCTTTGTTTACACATTTGCTAAGTAATGGATTAAGGACAGGAAAAATATGTTCTTCCTGCCTTTTAAAAACATTTCCACAACACACACTGTCAATCCAGTTCTCTTTAGGACTGAAATGGAATATGAATCTAGCCCGGATGTGACATGAAATAAGTAAATAAATAAATAAAGTATAAAAGAAGCAGTCCAGATACATGCGGGAGATATGCAAAAATCACAAAGCATATGCAGTGAAAGATCAATGTAATATTCCTAGCTATTGCTCTATTTTAACTAATGCCCCATTTGGTTTGATTTTAAATCCTTCAATCACTTTCTCTGTGGTGACATGTGCTAGAAATGACAAATTCCTCAACATCCACAAGCCCTTTGATGCCATCCTGGTATTTCCTTTATGAATATTGTCCTCACAAGGAGAGGCAAGTAAGCAAGACGAAAATCAAGGAAATCAAAGCACTCATGCCATCACTGTGGTCCCATAAATATTCCCTATGGAACTCATTACATATTTGAACAAACATTACCTTCACTCACCCAGCTAAATTTCTTGTTTGTTTAGCTGATCAATTCCCCATCAAACTTTCATGTGGAGTTCAGGCCATCTGTGGCGTTTTAATTAGACCTAAGACTACTGCAATATCAGACACAGAACCAAGAACCATCTAAATGCCTTTTGTCTATATATTAGAGAGAGAGAGAGAGAGAGAGAGAGAGAGAACACAAAGGTAAGAAGGCTGTAGAGGTGGGTGGGGGAACAGAAGAGATAGGTGAAAGGCTACAGAAATGAAGAGGCCACAGACTAATTAGTTCTTGTTACTAGGTTAAGTCTGCTCTCTAGTGGCCATATCAAGAGTCTGTAAACATTGGGGAGTGGGAGAAATAGAACGGTTTTTTAAAAAAATAAGGCATCATATTTCCCCATCAAAAAGGCAACCTTACAAATCCCACATAGACTTAGCCTTCTGCTTGCAATTTATATACAATTTGACCTCCAACATTAAGTTTCTCTGCTCTGATTTATTTTCTTTTCCATAAATTTTATACTGTATGTTTCTTGCTTCTCTTACATAGATATGGCCACAGAAAGAAAGCAACAACAATGGTGACTGTGTTTTTCTATGTTAAACCTATTCATAGTTATTTGTTGATATAGTCAGCAAATGGAGGAGTGAAGCCCTACATACAACAACAACACTCCTTATGTCTTCTGTTGTATGTAGTGTTACATATGTCTGTTCTTTTTGTTCCTGGGGGTATTTTGATTTAGACTTAGGAGCTATAATATTTTGTTTTCCTTTGGCTGTTGAGGTTGGCAGCCCATAGGCCATGTGCTTAAGATAGATAGGCCTCATGATCAATGCCCAGATGTTGTGGTGAAGGCTCACATCCCAAGCATATCCTGGATATGCTTGAATGCTAATTTTGACACTTCATTCCTTCCAGTCTCTACTTCTTGGTTAGGTTTGAGCTTTTAATTAGGCATGGGTTTTAACATTATAAAATTGTATTTTAACCATTTAAAGATAAATTTTATCTTTTATTTAATATAATTCTTCATTCTTTATTAATCCTTTCTATAAACATGCACTTTTAGAATGCAATTGTATTTCCATATGATTTCTTCTTTGCAAGATGTTGGCAATTATCTAGATGTAGAAACTTTCAGTATCTTCTTTGGTCAACAGGTTCTGTTCATCACAAAATGAATCACTTTTCTTGAATATGCTTAATGCTAACTGTAGCCATTACTATTTTTAGACTGCTGCTCATAGATGTCCTTATCAATATACATCCCATTAGATGAGCCCTGTATATATTTTGGGTGGCCTATTGCTTGGTATATTTAAGAATGATTCGGGATTTTTTCCCCTGTGGTTTGATGCATAAGTCATGCCAATATGCCTTATTTTAATGTCTTTTATCCATGACTATTTATAGCAAGGGAATATAACTATTAGGCTGTTAAAGCTTCATAGCTTAATCTAACCTTTATAGTTAGTCAGTATAATTTTAAAGTATTTTATATTGTTTAATTACACTTGGATATGTGTCTCATTTTAGGTATCTCAATGTTCAGCGAATGCATATAGCTAATTCCTAAAATAGGTTTTCTATTCAAGAGATGGGTAATGGAGAATTAGTCATAAAAATACTTAAAATTAATTCCCTCACTTTGCTTGCTTTTTGGTGTTCTATAACAAGCTGTACCTACCTTGGCAACTATTTTATAAATTCCTCATAAATGACTCAGTAGTTCAAAAGGTTAAGTAGTTCTTGAAATTGAGGAATACAGACAGTAATGTTCCCTACGAATCTGTATATCATTTTTATTTCACAAATGATCTGGAGTTGAGGGAAGTAATGAAGCTATTCAATGGATAAAAATCAAATTACTTAAGTTACTCAAAGCAGTGAAGAGTTCTACAAGATCTTTCAAAGCTATGAAAAGGCTGTTGAAACAACAGTTAAATAAGGGAGAAATTATGCATATTGACATAAAGTACTAATTCATTTATACAGTGATGAAATCTGATAACAAATTAAAATAATTAATTGCTGAGATAGACAGTTAGATAGACAGACAATGATAGAGGATAGAGGATAGAGGAGTCAGAGAGAGACAGAGGGAGGGAGGGAAGGAAAGAGAGAGAGAAGATAGAAATCCTTGTCTAAGAAGTGGGGGCAAGATTTTAATCATGCAGTTATGGCTGCCATCTTGAGTTTTCTTTTTTTCCTCTCTTGTGAACATCTTGGTAAGTGTTTCGTGATAGTTCATATTCATTACGGCAACAATTTTATGCAAGCATCCATGACAGAATCACAAAATGTCCAATTTATCTACTAGCCTAAAGTATTCAAAAATTCTGCAATACAGTATAAGATAATTCTTGCCGTTTTTTGTTGAATGCATATGCAATTATACAATCTGTTTTTTTCTGATAATTTGTTCCTACTTTTTTATCTAATTTTTTGATTCCCTGAATTTTTAATTGCTCAGGTGACATAAAGAATAGAACAGAATAACAGAGTTAGAAGGGACCTTGGAGGTCTTCTCGTCCAACTCAGGCAGGAAATCCTATACCATTTCAGACAAATGATTGTCCAATATCTTCTTAAAAACTTCAGACTCTACTGAACAACTTGCCTCCAGAAGTTGTTTGTACTCCTTGTAAGAAATTTTCACTGATATTATGCAAAGAAGAACTTTTAATATATATCTCAAATACATGTCTAGCTGGTAAATAAGTATTGCAGTCTAAGAGAAGCATAGCATAGTAGACATTTAAAATATTCATCATTCCCCTTTAATTTTTTAATGGAAACAGTATACAGATCTTTAAAATAAATATTTTAAACAAAATCCTGCTAAGCCTGAATCTTGGGAACCAATTGGTGTTGTTTTGTTCCTGCCATTAACTGAAATGAAGCAGTCCTGGATTGGAACATACTGTACTAATCTGTGAGAGTTAAGTTTAGCCTTGCAATGACTCTGTATTATCATAGCTCTTTGTGTATCACCAGCTAGATTATTCAGGGACACAGATCTTCCAATTTGTGCAGAAATGTGGTGAGACAGATGTAATTGTTACCAGAGATTTTTGTATAATGCCAGCAGTTATGGAAAACAGTTGAAGCAGATACTCAGAATATTCTAAGTCATGCCCTTGAGGGTGATCTGGCACTTCAGAAATGACTTCCCACTGTTCACATGTTTATTCTACAAATGCACCTGATGAAATAAGAGTTGAAGGATATTAATCAGGATGATTTACTGCATGATCCCATGTGCATTTTCTCAGAATTTCACTTCTCTCTGTACTAAAAAGAGTTTAGCCCTGGGTAAATAGGACATCTGTGCCACAGTATGAAAAGAAAAAGCTAAAGAAAAAGATACCTTGAAATTTGTGTTAAAGGGATGACTGAGACATATGCTCCTTGTCTTCATTCCTTTCCACTATTCAGGATCAGAAGATGGCAAGATACAGATGGCTATGAAAAGGATGTCACCAAGAAGAAGTTAAAGATGATGTGGATGTTCATTTGCTAATTTATATGCATGCCTGTACATTTACAAATGATTACTATAATCAGGAGCCCGCAAAACAGTTAAAGAAAATAGGACCCAACTGATTGCCATACTGTGTTGAATGTTACAACCAGACTTCTATACTTCCATTGTTCCTTCCAAAATATGTTCTCCTGAGATTCCAGATATGATGGCATTATTGGAAAGCCTCAGAGATTGTAGAGCTGCAGAAAATTTGTGAAAGAAAACCATCATGTGAAGGAAAGATTGTCATCACCTCCACTGGGTTTATTGCTTTTGAGGTAACTTTACAGCAGAAGAGCAGAAGCAAAACTTCCAAAATATACATTGGTCTCCAGATGTTTCACTCTTCCTTGAATCCTACTGCAGGACAAAATTCCGAGGATTCCCCATCTACTTACTGAAGCATACAAGAATGGACAAGTGCAACCCTACGCATTCAACCATCTTTTTTGATTGGGAAAATACTGTATATAACCTCTTAATCCTGCTTGGGAATTTTTGATTGATTAGATGTACATTGTGTCTTTCCTCTTGGTTCTGGACTCCCATTAACATTTTCCTGGGACCCGCAGAAACTCACTGCTACAGATGATGACACTGATAACTATCTCATGAATCTTAATATCACTCCCTCTACAATCAAAAACTACTGTATATACTCGAGTATAAGCCTAGTTTTTCAGCCCATTTTTTGTGCTGAAAAAATCCCCCTCGGCTTATACTCGAGTCAGATTCCCCTCTGAAAAAAAAATGGTGTGGAGTCGCGGCCTCCGGCGGCAGCGACTCCCAACAGCCCCAGCCGGGAAGGGAAAGGCAAAAAGCGCTTTGCCTTTCCCTTCCCGAGGCGGCGGGACTGGGGCCGCGCCGGCGGTAGTGACTCCTGACTCAGGGGCTTCCGAGGGAGGGAAGAGAGTGACTCCTGCCTCCCGCTGTCATCATCATCTTCTTCTTTTGGGTTAGTGAATCAATTAAACCTTTCATGATAGTGAGATCGTTTCCCAAATTAATTATTTTTATTTTTGAAATTTACCAGTAGCTGCTGCATTTCCCACCCTCGGCTTATACTCGAGTCAATAAGTTTTCCCAGTTTTTTGTGTAAAATTAGGTGCCTCGGCTTATATTTGGGTCGACTTATACTCGAGTATATACGGTATTTATCTGAACTTCTGGAAAAAAAATCAGAACAAACTTCCAGATCTAATCTTTTATATTCTAAACTCAGCAGCTTTGGGAGAAAATTCCTGTATGGTCCTTAAGCAGGCTTTGAAATGCTGGGGAATATTTACCCTTTTATTGTACTTCACCCCCTCCTCACAATTAATAATGCAGCAGATTGTTTAAAGTGTGTTAAGGAGTAAATCATTTTAATGGATCTTGAGCCACAGGATTGGGGGTTAGCAAATATACTTTCCTGATAGACCAAGCCCCAAGATAACTGTCACTCTGGGAATGAATGTCTACATTACCCATTCTTATCGTGATAATTTTTCAACAAATACACAGAAGGCACACAAACTGAAATGACTAGACCCTTGAGTCCCAAATGTAAAAAAGCTTTCTCAAGTTTACATGCAACTATGTTTCTGTCCATATTCATTACTGGCACTTTCTGAATGGATGCCACACACTCAAAAGAGCTTCTACATCTAAAGGTTTCCTATCCTCAAGAATCTTCTCTGAATCAATCCTGCTTGTAAGTTTACATACTTCAAAAGGTTAAGATGCAAAGCACCTTTATCGACTGGGGTTTCTTGATGAGATCAGTAAAGCATGACTGATTAGAGCCCAGTTCTAAAGAGCTTGGCTTTTGTAGGCTGGAATAAATAGGAGGCATGTCAATAACTTAGATCCAGGTGTACATAGCTTGCAGTTTCAATAGGCGATTAACACTTTACAGATCTTACCCAGTGACCTCCCCCAGGCTTTACTGCATATATTCCGCTATCAGATGCATTATCAAAGTTTCAGAATAAAAATAATATTAGGTAGACTATATTTATGTTTCTTGCAGCAGAGGTTTCTTTTAATATCTGGGAGAGTTCATACTTTTACTTTAGCTTTCTTTTCCGTGTCCGTGTGTGTCCGTGTGTGTGTGTGTGTGTGTGTCCATGTCCATGTGTGTGTGTTTGTGTGTGTGTGTGTGTGTGTGTATCCGTCTCTCTCTCTCTCTCTCTCTCTCTCTCTCTCTGTGTGTGTGTGTGTGTGTGTGTGTGAATTTTTGCAATATATGCAACACATTCTTTTCTA
Source organism: Notechis scutatus (assembly GCF_049901735.1). NCBI lineage: Eukaryota > Metazoa > Chordata > Lepidosauria > Squamata > Elapidae > Notechis > Notechis scutatus. The sequence goes on from NC_142011.1 coordinate 28,740,399, forward strand.
GTCTCTCTTTTACAGCTGCTTAAGCCCATAGTGGAGAGCCTGGGAAACTTCAGCTTCATAAGTAATTGCATCTGCCACATGCCACAACATCACAAAGAAACTCCTAAGGAATGATGGGCATTGCAAACCCGCCCCTTCTTCCAAATCTTGAATAATGAAATAAGTTACAGTGGAATGCCTTGTTGGCAGATGAACGTATCTGATAGCTAGTCTTAAATCAAATCCATGATTATGCTGAAGCAAGAATAAAGCTACACTGCAATATACAAACTGGATGACATCCCAGGATAGACAGAGATGAAAATTAAGAACTACAGCAGAATTAAATAAAACTGTATACTGGAAAGGATCCACACTAACTCATCTCAATGATTTCCATACATTTTTCCTTTGTTCACTGCTCCATTCTTGCATAATACCAAACAATTAATTTCAGAACTAAAGGACAGAAGTGCTTGCCCTTTATCAAGAAAGTTTATTGGCATTTATTACTTTATTGTTTATTAATAACTAGGGTTGATTCCATAAGGGGTGGTGCTTTGAAAAAGGCAATCTTGACTAGTTTATGTCATCACTGTACTATTGAAAGAAAGAGAAATAGCAAGTAAGCAGAGTAATATGTTAGGTACCATCTTTGAGAAGCATAGACGGAAGATGGAGCTCATTATGTCACTGCAAGCTGGTGCTATGTCTCTTTGGCCAGCCAAGGAAAAAAATAATAATCTCATTAGCAATACAGACCCTAAAAGAAAATGTCCATGTTCCGAGTACTAGCAATGTTTCTCAGACTCCCAAATGGGACGTAGCTTGGCCAAAGAAGCCACTCTTCCCAACAAAATGCATATGAAAACAAGCAATTAGATAAAAGGCTTCTACTTCATGGTATATTCTGCATAAATCAAAAAATCAAATTGCATTGCTCTGGGATTTAATAGCAGCTTATAAGGATTGTTTCTATTTCTATTTTTGTTTTTCCAGAATTTTTCTCAGCTCATTGTGATGCACAGCAACATTTTGGGAAAACAAAATATAGATTCCAAAGAGACGTCCATCAAAATGGTTTCTATATGCATAAAAAATGATAAATTTGTAGAAATTGGGTTCTTTATGTCCAACAGTCATTCATTCTATATTTATTATTGCTGATAAAAATGACAAAATGGACTGCATGCTATTTAGCTTTCTAGTGGTTACAAGACAAATATACATTCTTAGCCCTTAATTATCCATGGGGTAAGGATAGTCCATATGGTAAAATTAAACCTTATTGGCTTAATTGCAGACCGTTGCAGGGAAAGAAGTCCATTAAAACTGTGTCCATTAAATCTGAAAAGTTATGGTTCTGTAAGTGTATATGCATGTTCTTTCAAACTGATTGGGATAAGTGCTATAGATACCTTGTCATTTAACATCCATATTCACTCATCCCCACTTCTGTTATGGAAACAGTAGCAGTTTCTTGCAGCCAAGGCACTCATTTCTTGTATATCTCCCAATCCATGTGGCTGATAGACAGATGAAATATAACCCAATTCTTCTTTACCAAGTGCCTAATCTTCCTCTCTAGCCCCAATTTTCTCTGGAACATCCTATGTTGGTGCCAAACTTTCCACCTTTCCACCCCACCTCCCAACTTTCCAGTGACAGTTTATATATGTACAGGATTAAATGGGTTGTTTTATGAGGATCTCTGGATCAAAACAATACTTGATATAAGCCTGTGAAATGGAGATTTTAGTGCATTTACACACACACACACACACACACACACACACACACACCCCATAAATATGCTGGACAACATAAATATGCTATAAAAGAAGGGTTTTTAAAAATGTTATTATAACGAAATGATTTTGATTCTTCTTTGAATAGGTTATGTTATTATAAGGGTACATCACCGTTTAAGACATATAGAAATGATGCTTAAAATGTTGCTTCATAGAACAACCAATTCGGAATCTTATCAAAATATTTTGATTCTTATTTTTTTAAAAAAAAAAAACTCCTCAATTCCCATTAAAAAAAAAAAAAGTAGAAGCCTCCATTTCTATAATCCCCATATCCTATATCAGAAAATCCCCATGGGGTGACTTAGTGAGATATGGATAAAGATTGACACTTGGATGATTGCACTTTAAAAATACCTAAGTAGAGTCTACCCACAAGTATTCATTATTTTAAAATGAAATATAAGATTAAGTGCATTCCCTTCCGTTCATAGTGCTATTATTAAAAGACAGCCTAACTGACCTCTTTATTTTCAAGTAAGCAGTTTCTTATTGTGCCTTAAGTATATTACACAGACATACAGTATTCTGCAAGCCTGCCCATATGAGATGCAGGTGTCACCAGAAATTTGGGGTCTTTTTAAGATAGCAGAACATGTAAATATCAAAATGATTCAGAATTTGATGCTGAATTTGATCATTTTGATTACTAAAAGGACAAATTATCTTCAGGTGTTTTTTTAAAGGCATTAATAGAGCAATAAATACATATCCAACAACCCTGCTTGTTTCTACTTGTTACCTTCCTCTGTTTTCAGGGAAGATCCACTGTATAGAGAGCATGGAATTGTCCAAGGCAAACATGGTTACAGTTATTTATAAAACTGAACCTTGTGTGATTAGGGCTTTTGGTGTCCTGATTAATCCTCCAAGGAAAGATTGAAAGCAGATGAGGTCCAGGCAGAAGAACATCATGGCTTCAAAATCTAAGGGACTGGTTTGGACAACTCAGCAGCACTTTTTCATGCATCTGATGCTAAAAATAGGATTGCCAACATGATTGCTAATGTCCGATGACAGATATGGCACAAGAAGAAGATATTCAGTCAAACAATTACACTCCCCCTAATTATCTCCCTTATCTATCAGAAGACATGACAGGGGAAGCATGTGGGCTATAGCATTATCCTTTTTCATCATTATCACGTGGTTTTAGTGTTTATGGAGATTCTCAGTTATCCAGGTCATCGTTGTCCCAAAGATGCTTTTTCAAGAGGCAACTGGACTTTCTGAAGAAGTTTCTTGGATGAGAAGCAAAATGTCTTCAAAAAAACCCAGTAAGGCCAGTTGCCTCTTGAAAAAGAACCCTTGGGACATGTGGTTTAAGTTAACATTTTAAGGGCTTAGATTGCTTTCCCATGCAGTAACCATGTGTCAATTTTCCAGGGTGGACCAGCCAGGGAACATGACGTGATAAGTTCGTTTTACTTTTATGTAAGGATACATTAATAGAATGTTGCATGTATGAAAATACTCCTACCATCTCTGTCACTGTCTGATAACTTGTGGGGGAGGGGTTGCTGAGCCTCTTTGTCCATATTGCGTAGCTGTGAGCTATGCCCTCTCTTATCTGACTGTTCCCTAGTTGACAGTATGTCTTTTCCCTCATCTCCCAAAGTCATTCCCATATATTATGGAGGAGAATAAGTAGACAATGATCCAGTTTAAGTGCTGCAAATATGGGCGATGACTTCAAAAATGAGCAAGGAAAGATTTCAATGTAGGGGTCAAGGTTACTTTTGTGATGCAGAGAATCCCACCGTACTTCTATGTCCCATTTTATACAGAGGAAGAGCTCCTCAGTTCTGGTCATATGGGAGCAAGACAAGTGATAACATTGACTGAACAGACTTTATCTCTTTCTTCACAGTATTTTATTCCTGCCTATCAGGTTCAAAATAGCCTCTTTAATATTTGGTCTGTCTCTCATCTTAAAACACAAGGTTATCATATGTCCCCACTTTTGACCCTTTCACACATCAATAAAAATCATAAGAATCCTTTAAAAGTCAGATTCCTTTGGCTTGCTGCAACTTAGAAACATGCATAGAAGGTCAAGAATGACTCCCTGCTTCCTGAAGACAAGTATTGTATAATTCTGTGAGACGACTCTTATTCGAGGCAGTTATGTTTGTACAATATTTCACACAGGCATTTGAGAGCCATTTCCCTGTACTTAATAGACACTTAACATGCTATGGATTATTTTTTTGGTAACACTTTATTTCAGATTTCCCATCATTATGAATTCATTTACTACTGGAAGTAATAGCCCTGTTCCTAATGAATTCATCAGGTACTAATATGGCTTTCGCAAGTGTGTCCATAGGTGCCCAAATGCAATTTAGCATTAGTTAAATGAGAGTTAATGGACACTTAAAGTGCCACTTATTTTCTAAGTGATCCATTAAAAAAGGAAACTAATGCCTGCCTCCATATTATTCCTAGAATATAGTACATTGATTCCTGTAGTGAATGTAGAAATTTCAAAACACAAACCCAAAACCACTTTGTAGATCAGATCAAAATCCATTGAGTCACAAATGCAACATGAAGATAAATAGACCAGTCTCTTTCTAGTCCACAGCATCTGATACTTATAGGTGTACTGCTCTTCGATATGCAAAGTTCCTTCAGACGCCAAAGCTAAATGCTATCTACATGTCAGGGCAAGCAACAGATCTACACATGTAGGGTTCAAACTGACAACTTTATTGCATCCTGCCTATAACAAGAATCTCCACAGAATGCTTGCATTCCCTTGGAAACAAATATATAAGGTCCCATGGAATTTGGTGGGAGGCTGCCCTAGGTCTCTTATAGCTGCATGACTCAAGGCTAATTCCTCACTTGATCCTTCCTCCTTGCCTGGCTGGTACTTTCCCAGTACCACTAACGTCCATGAATTTATAGTAATTCTTTTTAAAAAGCATTTAATATAGTAGCCATCAGAAAATTGTTATGGCAGTGAAGTGAAAGGTTTAATTATGTACCACATTTAAAAAATATTTTCTTTTGTCAAACTTCCTGCTGTCTAGCAACTTTATTATCCATTCTGATCTGTTAGTATTATTTGACTGATTCAAATAATTTGATAAACCTGTCTATCTAATACGTATGCATATATGGATATAGGGAGGGGAAAAAATCTGTTCCATGCTCTATTGTGTTTCATTCAAAATCAGTTGCTCCTGTTTTAGATTGCTCAATCACACATAATTACAACAGATATGCATTCAATATGTACAACTTTTTTAAAACACCCAATGTGATTGGCAAAAATTAAACATTAGTTTTCGAACTAAACTACTGTTTTAGTTGTAGGTCTTTTCCCAATAGTTACTAGTAACATTGAGTTGGTACTTCATATTATCTCTATGGACAGTTCTGCATTTTTAGCGAGCTTTTTCTCTTTTGTGACAATCACTACCAATCCAGTCTTAAGCACAGCCAACAGGAGTATATCCAATACTGTAAATGTAGATTATAAACCTTTTCATGATTGGAATGAATGCCCTTATTCTGGGCATCAGATGTTCTTTCTACCTGTCTTCAATTCTTAAAAATAAGGAATTATTTACATCAAACTAAAAAGAGTTTTTCTTTCTTTATTCCCTAACACAGTAAGATCCTTTTAAAACATTTAAGTAATTATTTCTAGGAGATGTTGACAGAGGAGTGAAAGCTGGTACCTGGGGAGCTGGTAACAAGCAGTAAAACTCCTAACATAGGCAAAGGTGCATGACCAGCCAGCACTTCCCACCTTTCAAGAAATCACATTGTTCTCAACATTTCAGCAGCCCAAAATTAGCTCATATATTCAAGAGTTGTTGGCACCTAACAGCAGGCAATTTCTCAGATGCATTGGCTTTGCCTGTGCTTGTAACAAAACTTCAAACCTGGGAACCATAACAAATGCCTGCAAATATGAAGGCAGGCAGGCACACATTTTTATCTTTACCACCTCCCTCCCCAGCAGTTTACTAAAGGAGACTGAAACTAAAATCCCGATGACTTTTGAAATAAAAACACATTTCCTACAGCTCATATTTCTTCAATTCATATGGCAACGTTATGTGGAAGGCACAATAATTGAAACTCCAGTTAATAATCTAATGTTCACAAGTATTATGCAGTCCCACATAACTCTACATAAAAATAAGTCTTGCTGGATTTAATGTGACTTAATAGGCAATCCAAGAACCAGAAAGAGAATCAGAGGAACTATTTTGGGTCAGACCCATTACAGGTACTCATTCAGTTACTTCAAGAAACAAACAAAAAGTGAAATGTACATTCATTTATTCTTTTTTTATTTTAATAAAGTTTTATTTGGGTTTTCACACATACAAAATACAAGTAAAACATCTTTTTTGAAAATAGCATGGTCCCAGGTTGAACTTCTTTATACAGACACAAAATTCAATTTCATGCTCCTTTTTGTATTCTATTCCATATCTTATACTATTTTACATTTTCTATATAGTTTTTCCCCTCTTTTAATTTTCTCAATTTTATTTTGATTATCTCATCTCAATTCAAATCATTATATTTATACTTTTGTCTGTTCTGTTTCAATTTCATATTATCTTTTCTCATTAAACAAATTTTCTCCTGTAGTTACTAATTGGAGTATGACACCTTTATATCTTTTAATTACATCCATTCAACTCTTATTTAAACTTCAATATATACCTTAAGGTTATGACCTTCAATATAATACATAATACATAACTTCCAATCAAATTCTGCTTGGTACATTCTTATAATATGCACTATATTCTTTTAAAAAAAAAAGAAAGAAAGATTGTAAATATATGTAATTATAAACCCTCATTCCATTCCAGTTCAGATCTATCATTAATAATCATTAAAATCTTAACATCTTTAACACTTCTTTTCAATTAAATATCATACTTCCTTAAAAACACATATAATCTCCATAATTAATTTTCCCTTCACATATGTTTGATAAATCATTAAATATACCTTTTGTTACATTTATTTATTGACAAGCATTCCACTGAATTATGATAGCTATTTTATCAGACATTTTAATCATACATTGTTTCATATTTTCTAAAATTATTTCTGCTTCTAATATAACCATACTATCTTATGTACCTTTGCAGAATCCCTTTTTCCATTAAGTTTTCACCCATTATCTCTAAATAGGCCCTGTTTCTCTATATTTTGCTTCTGTCCTTTATAACTTCTTTTCCTTTCTTTCTTCCCTCTCATCTCCTCCCTCCCCTTTTAACCCCCTTGTCTCTCTAGTTCTAATTCTCTCTTCTGCATTTCCCTCTTCTGTTGCTTTCTGATTTTATACTTACTTTTCACTCTATTTTTTTTTTTTTTTTGGACTTGTTTTTCCCAATCTTTAACATTCCGTTCTCTTTCCCCCTCTTTCCTTTTTTTCCCCCATCTAAGATTACTTGTTCATTAAAGATGGCTTCTTCTTTGTCACAATCTTCTTGTTCTGCAGGCATTTCTTGTTGTTTCTCATAATTCCAAATCTCCATTTCTAAAAACTGAAATATGAAGCCAAAAGAACCTCTCCCTTCTTGTGCATCTTCTTTGTACTTTTTAAGTTCCATTTTCAGTTCTTCTAAAAGTGGAGCCATTTTAAACAGTTTTAAACAACCACCCAATTGATTTTAGTCATTCAAAACAATAACCAAGAATCCAGAAATCATCAAGTAATCCAGATAGTCCTGAGGTATATCTTTTTATTTCTTTTTCAACTTTCTCTTCCTGGGGTTTTTGTTGCGATATTTCAGTTAGAATGTATCTTTTGGAAGTCTTGTTGAGATTTTGCTGTAAGTTGTTTTTTTAATTCCAGGCAGTCTCCTCCCTTCCAGATCCTACCCTTTTATTCTTTTTCTCTCCTTTCCTGTTTTCAAAAGCTTTTAATTATCCAGAAATCTTTATTATCCCTTTGACTTTTTATTTTCAGCATTAAATGCCTATTGATGTCAAAGTGGATTTTTTTCCAATTTCTTGCTTAAGTCTCTTAGCTGTCAGTACAGGAAAAGGAGAAAACCCAATCTTTTCCCTTTTCTCTCTCCTTCGCAGCTTAAAAATCTTCTTAGGGAACAATTGTTCCCTATTGTTTTTTAACAGTTTCGATTCCAGGGTACCTTATTTGTTGCTTTTGCTGTTTGACCCGGTCAACCAAAACCTTCTCTTATCTTCCTCCTGCACATTCTTTTCCGGTTGAGTTCTTCTTTATGGTAGCCATTTCTGACCACCGCTACAACCACCTTCAGGAAAGGGAGTAATGGCCAGCTGGGGAGGAGAGATGCGGCTCTCCTCAACCCTGCTGGCAGTCTCCCCGCTCTTCACCACCTCTACGAGGTGGCTTAGCCCCGAAACCAGCTGGCTCGGGGTGCTCCAGCAGTGAGCACCCATTTATTCTTGTAAATGTAATCCGGTAGAGCCATTATAGCCTTCCTCCAGCCTTTCATCCTAAACTAATTATACAATATTGGTTATGTATTAAACAGAAATAATATTAATATGGTAGCACATATATATTTAATAAATGTACATTTAATTTTATGCAAAGGGCCTAGATTTAATTTCAAGCATAGAATTTATCTTCACATCATGAGAGATATTCTCACTGAGAACCCAGTGGCGATCACTCTGCATTGTCCTGATAAAAGCTAGACAATAGGGAAGCTTGTAGATAAGAACATTAGTGGATTTTTTTAAAATGAGACATAATAGGGAGAACATGTTTGCTTATCCCTCATTCTCTACAATATTCAAAAAGGGAAGCATGTATGCAAATATGAATTTCTTCAGGAATTATTTTCCCACCAATTTGTTTCAAATTAAATGCTTCATTTTTCTATACCTTGTTGACTTTAATTAATTACTATTAGATTCAAAGATTTGGCAGGTTAGGCAATATTCCCTAACCTAAAGGCTAAATCTTTAGCCAAGACTAAAGCAATTAAGAAATCTTGAACCGAGGCACTGTGATGTGTTTGAAGAGAATGGCACACATTAACAGCAGGGCATGACTTTCTGAGCCAATATTCCTCTCTTAGCATAATGTTGTGCAGTTTGTGGAGTTCATATTGCAATATTGTGCATTTTAATCTACAATATAAACATGTAAGCCAAGTCCACAAGACAAGCAATCTCATAGTGGCTGGGATCCCAATCTTAGCAATTCTGCTGAAGTAGCCTGTTTAAAATAATAGCTCAGCATTGCAGGCACTTTATAATTAGACTTGAAAAAGCATCTGTGTTCTTTCCAAATTTAGCCCAAACAAAATAAAATTAGTTCTTTTTTTTAGTAATAATGCAACTTTGTCTTAGAGGCAGCTATTCTCAGCAACATTTCATTTTCTGTGTTGCTGTAATTGGCTACCTGAATCAGACAACATTAGTCTGAATTCCTTTCAATGGCCCTGATCCATTTCTGTTACTAAGTTAGCTAATTCCCTTATGAAACACAACAGTCTATCAAATCCATTTCCACTGGAAAAAGAAGCACATCTTCTGATACAGATAGCAATAGCAACAGCAATAGTACTTAGATTTGTATATCGCTTCACAGTGCTTTACAGCCCTCTCAAAGCAGTTTTCAGAGTCAGCATATCTGGGTTTTCATTTTACCGACCTTGGAAGGAGGGTCATCAAGGTTGTTGAAGCTTATGGTTTGGCCATGGAGACACTGGTTAACTTGGCCAATAGCTTTCTATTACTCTGAAGCATCTGAGGGGGGCGGTGTCTAGCAATTTCAAAAAAATGAATATGATCACCATGACCAAAAGTCTGCCCCTTTTTAATATATAATACATGAAATGCATTAAAAGAAATCGGAGTTTTTATAACAAGGTCACAGCCACCATCTTGCCTTTTTTTTTTTTAACATGCAGACACTGCAGTGTTATTATTGTGAAGATAAAATTAGGACAATCCCGTGTATGTTCTCTTTCACTCCTTAGAAGACAAGGGGAATAGTAGCACAATACATAAATTACATTCAATTTTTGATCTAAAAAATTTCTATGCCTTGCTTATTATTTCTTTAGGTGTTCCACTTACTTTGAAGGGGAGAAGAGCAAATGTAGAATTCCTGGTTCACACCCACGCTGTTTTCAAAACAGGGTCTCCTTTTCTCAATCCTCTCTTGCAATAGAGACCATCTTCAGCTGTCTTCCTTATGTCAGGTGCTCAATGGTACTTTCCCAATTAAACAAGAAGTGCTGTCACCACCTGGGTATTGGCTGGCTGATGGAACCAGAGTGTGGTGGCTTTTTCCAACGTTCTCCAGAGGCACCTTCACTGAAATATATACATGATATGGGATGGGTTAATTTATTCATAAGGCTATTTCTAATCTAATTTTTGGCCTATTATCCAGGGGCAAGCAAAGTCACACAGTGAGAAAAGAGCTGTGGTTTAGGTTTCTCTTTCCTTTTTTTTTTCTTTCCAAAATTACTACACGGAGAACCTGCAATTAATATACAAAACATGAGTCACAAATAGGTTTATAAATAAATGATAAACTATAGCTGCCATTTTATTTACCCATGGATTTACAGAATGGGGGATTCTGATTAAAGCAGAATTACCAGTTCAGACACATTGAGGGATTTAACAACAGTAATCCTTAGCTGACAGCTTCCTTGATACACAGTTGGTTTCCTTGGTCAGTAAGGGGGACATACAACAGGGTGGGGATTGAAGCTTTCCAGATGGCTCTCTGAACAAAAGGATAAACATTTGTGTGTTTTACAGAAGTTTAAGGCCAGGTTATATGGGATGTGTACAAACTCAAATTATTCTACTTTGGACATATTATGTGAAGACCTAGCTCACTGGAGAAGGCTCTGATATTGGGAAAGATGAAGGAAAGTGAAGAAAAGAATTAGCAACAGAAAGATGGATGGACTCAGCTACAGTGTAAATAAGTACATCTTTTGGAGACCTGAATAACACTTTAAGGATATATCATCATGCATAAAATATATCTATTTGGTCCCTGGGAGTAAGAAACAATTTGATGACACTTAATCGGGTACAAGTGATATGAATCAAGGTCTTTTTAAAAATGTGACTAACTTTACTTTTTAAAATTCTTAATGGAAGCAAAAAGAACCAGGAATTGCAATTTAGAGTTTAGTCATCTAAACTGAGCTGCAGCAAATCACCCATTCCAGGTTTTAAAATAAAGTCTCCTTTAAAGTCTAATTAAACTCCTGATGACTTCATGGGCAAACCCATTCTTGCAAGATTACAGAAGACTTGTCTCTTTGTATTCTTCTGGGATTGTTTTATACTTCCCAGTGCAATTTACAGCTCGGATAATCTCTGAAGGTCTCACACTCAAGTCTTAAGTGGACCCAATCCTACTTAGCCTTTGAGCCCTAACAAGTGTACCCAATAAGTGCTTTAAGCAGCTGTAGACACGTGCTGTATGAATTCCTAAAGGCATCCTGAAACCTCTTTTTTGCACCAAATCTAAAGCATAGGACAACTCTAACACAAGGTTATTAAACAAATATTGACTTGACTGGAAAATGAAAAAAGCCAATAACAAACCATTTTTTCCTAAGAACACCACAGAGGGGCTCCTAATATTACCAGAAGTGGAAGTTATTTCAAAGAAGAATTTATCCTGTTTAAAAGCTTTCAGAGAACAATCTCCTGTTTGAAAAAAGACACTTTCCATTCCAAGAGGCATGAGAAGGGTAAATAGAAGAGAGAATTCTAATTACCACTACTATCAGCACTTGGATGCTAGATCAGGCACTTACACATTTAAAATCATTCCAAACTGGACTTTGATCTCCAAATTTCCAATTGCAGCAATGAGCAATAGAATAGCGGTAGCAATATCATATAGACTTACATAGTACTCCACAGTGCTTTACAGCACTCTCTAAGTCATGGGTGTCAAACTCACCATGTCATGTTGCCATCGTGTGACATTTCACAACATTTTTCCCATTTGCGGATCTGGGATGGGCGTGGCCTGCACATGATGCATCTGGCCTGTGAGCTGCCAGTTTGACATCCCTGCTCTAAGCAGTTTACACAGGTCAGCATGTTAACCCAAAATACTGCATTCTAACCACTGTGCTGCCCTGGCTAGGCTAGGCTAGGCTAGGCTAGGCTAGGCTAGGCTAGGCTAGGCTAGGCTAGGCTAGGCTAGGCTAGGATAGGATAGGCTAGGCTAGGATAGGATAGGATAGGATAGGATAGGATAGGATAGGATAGGATAGGATAGGATAGAGGCAAGTTCACATAGGATGCTAAGTCATGGTTTCTTTCAGTGGTGAAATGCTACCGGTTCGGCCCAGTTCGGCTGAACCGGTAGCCAAATCGGTAGTTAAAAAAAAAAAAAAAAAAAAAGCTCCGACGATCATCTGAGAGGAGAAAAAAGTGCCCTTGTGCTTTTCTGTTTTTTCTCCTCTCAGCTGATTGGCACGGCAGAGCCTCAGCTGGTGTTTGGAAAGTTGCATGCGTGTGCACATTAGGTGTGCGCATGCACACACGAAATGCAAGACCATCAAACCGGTAGGGAAACTGGTAGAATCCCACCACTGGTTTCTTTAACGATGGTTTATGGCTTCTTTAGGTACGGTTTCTTGACTAACAATAGTCTGGGTTCACTCATTACAGTCAAAAATTATGACCACATAGTGCAATGTGATTATTTGCCTCTTTGTCTCTTCTTTTTTTCACTACACCAATCTTCTCTTTTTTTCTTAGAGCTGTTTCCCACTTGCACATCGACATACTATAAACATGCCCTAGTAACTCTTGATATGCCATGTCCTCGTGAAGTTGTCTTTATCTCATCTCAAACCAAGACCTGAAGTAACATATTGTTAGCTATTCTACTCTTAGCATTTTCCTTTTCAAGTAGACAGCAATCCAATTTTGCCACAGCTGCAATCATACATATTTCATCAGTGGTGTGGTCAAGGTTTCAAGTAATTCCTATGGGTTGGTATTAGCCCTCTACCTATTGGCCGTTTTAGACTGATGAAAGCATGCACTGTCCCCTCTGATCCTTGAACCCTGTCTATCAAAACTCTTTAGCTTAGGCATATGGGAGAGCCTGGGTCTTTCAGCGTCCTCCCCTGAAACTATTAGATCGTCAAACCCATCACTGACTTGGAATCCTGAGATCTGTTTGAACAGGAGTGACAAGTGATAGTACTGGAGATTGCATGGTGACATTGGACAGACAGCTGGCTCTGTTTCCTTTGCTTCAAAACGCAATTCTCCCTTCACTTGATGTCTGTCGTTCATAATGCTTCTAAGCCTAATCTGTTCTAAAATGGTATTAAATCAGTGTTCAAAAGTAGTCCAACTGCCTGCTCTGGTTTAGATATTTTGCATGGTTTCTTTCTTTTAAAAAAAAACTTTATTTGAACTCAATTCAACTCTTACATTATAAAATAAAAGAGAATAAGGCATTCAAAGACACATCTAATTGTCTGTTTATGATAGTTGAGATTTGGATTCTTTGTGAACAAGGGTTTAGTATTATTCATGAAAACCTCTGTTCCAGAAGGAATAGTGTTAAATCAGATGGCTGACAGATTAAGACAATCCCAAATTCCTACCAGCACCACTACTTTCCTCCCCCTCTTTTTAATTGTAAATTATTATTATTATTGTTTAAAGTTTTGTTGGCTTTTAATGTTTGTAAACTGCCCAGAGTCACCTCTAGGTGAAATGGGTGGCATACAGGTGAAATAAATAAATAGATAAATAAATGAATGTCTAAAAAAAAGCCTATTGAAAAATTAAGTAATCATTTAAGGTTTACTTGATTTAATGCAAACTCATAGTGAGGTTCCACTTTCATACTAAAACATCTTGGCAAATTTCTTTAAAATCTAAAATAAATCATAATTGCTATTAAGCATGGATTAAATAAGCTATTAATGCTGATTGAGGGACAAGAATTTACTGCTGAGTAGGAAAAAAATAATGGATAGAGAGCGCAATAGCAAGGTTGATTCTCATTGAAGAAGCAGGTATACTAAACTGGGATTTATTTCGTCATTCCTCCTTTCATAGTCTCACACCAAGCTCCAAGCATAAAAAATAATGTGAACAGCAACCCTTTCATCACTTCTATTGACCTCCATAAGCTTTCCAACCTTACAGTTCAAAGTTAATAGTGAGAACTGTTGAGGTCAGCTGGGCTATACAACCATCCGGCTGTGTTTGCCAAAAAGTACATTTCTTTGGCTTTTCTCTGGAAGCCTGTGAAGTCTTTTTTTTTTCACAGGGGGTTGGGGGCAGGGGGTTGGGTGGGGGAGAAGACTGCTTAGAACATTTTTCATATGGCAAATATGTGCTGCCAACTCAGGTTTCACAGCTGAACACTCCCAAGGTACTAGTTCTGCAATTCAGGGCCCGGCTGTCCTCCGTAGCGCATGATGGATAGCTTTACAATGAAGGCACTATGAAAAGTACCAGCTGTCCAGGTACATGCTCTGGATTAGCTTGGCTGAGCAATACCTCCTCTATCTTTGCAGGGTTTTTTTTCTCTCTCCCAGAGCGTACTGCAGAGTAGATTTGCAAGCTCTTTTGCATGCTAGAAAGTTATCCATGCAATCTTGATGAGCCCATTATAGTTTCGAAGTGGGATTTTTGTTTATAAGCACTGGAACTTCTGGTCTTTTTTTTTTAAACAACACTGTTGTTTGTACATCACTGTGCTAAAATCTGCTAGCACGGTGTTCAAAAAAGTTCAGGAAAATAACTGTGGGAAGGGGAAATAGGTTAAGGTTTTAAATTTACAAAAGAGAAGCATGAGATAGTGAGATAGATATATTGTATTTGTGTGGGGAATAGATATTTGTATGGGGACAAAGTAGAATGAGTGAAATCTGCTTGGAAGGAAGGGTGGAAAAGACTGACAGACAGCATTTTATAAAATTGGTAGCTTTAACCAAGAAGGCTGAGAATTATGGAAAGTATAGTCACTCTGCCTCCAAACTGCACTTAATTTGGGAGAGACTAGAGAAATACTATTTTCAGACATGCTATAATCTTAAACCAAAGTGTGTTGTTAATTGTTAGCCCTGTGATTCTATAAGAATATTTTTGTTTATTATGTTCATATGTTATTTTCTTTATTAGAAAAAATATGAGTACTATTTTCAGGAGGGTTTCCTGTGGCCTTCTGCCTCGTGTAATTCAAAAAAATTTCAAGAAACCCACTTGCCTTCTCCCTCGTGTAAGCACATGATTTTCGCTTTTAAAAATACCTGCAAGTCAAAACATATTGCATGCTGTAAACCTGTCTCTTTAAATCTCCAGGTAGTTTTATAGAATTACTTAATCTTAATACAGTTCTTCCCTTTGGGTCAAAAGAAACCACCAATGAATGTCCAAATTGTATTTTTATTGTAAAACAGTGACAGGAAAAACAAGCCCATTGTTAACATGATAATCAAATATATTAAATATTTGGGATGGTGTTTGGTTCATTCTGACTTCACTAATATAGCATTCCAATTAAAAACAGGCAGCAGCCCAGAGCAACAATTCCCATTACATTAGTACAATGGGAATATTTACAGCTCCTCAGAGAATACTCCCCCGAGCATTTGTTCTGTACATGAACATTGACAGAAAGGTCTTGCCCTTACTTATGAGCACTGATGTGCCAATGTTTAGATTCACAGTTTCCAGTTACTGGACAGGTTTTATTGCTTTTTTCACAAAAGATCAGTTAACAGATTAGACCATTATATATATAACAGCTATGAAAACATTCTTGTTTTTACAGTTTCATTCAAAGACATTTAAGATACCCATCCCATCAGATGCCACCTGTCCCAAGAAGGCTGTTACCATGTGAAAGTAAGTGGATAAATTACATTTTACAGGAAACACACATTCCATTTTGTCCATGGTATGTCTTCATAATGACCTCGACTCTTATAATGAACAATACCTAAAAAAACATATGATAAATAAACAGTTGGGACCAAATGGAACATGTAAGTGATTATTTCCCACATATTAGACCCTTGGCATAATGCCATATTCAGCAGAGCACTGCAAATTATATTGTGTATATGTGTTAACCTAGTACCCCACTGGTTGAAAACCAGTGCCATACCATAGTGTTAACCATGTAGATTTCATTTTACTCATTTAATTTGTATTTTATTAACATCCTTCCCTTAATTATTTTTACCAATAACTCAAGGTGACAAATATATTTAGTACATCTTTCTCCTCCTATTTTTTCCATAAGAGCAACCCTGTGAGGTAAGTTGGGCTGAAAGAGAGTGGCCCAAGATCACCCAGCTGACTTTCATGGTGAAGACAGGATTAGAACTCACCATCTCCCACTTCCTTAATCACTAAACCAAACAGAGGGCCAGGATTGTTTTTGTGGGGAAGGCAGGAGGACGAAGGAGTTACTGCCATTAATTATTTGTAAAAAATAATCAAGGCAGGATGTTTTTTTCCTTTTTATGACCCTGTAATCCCTTGTATCAGGGTGAAGTTGGGACAACTGAATGAAGCTAAGCATTTACTGGCTGTATACCCTTCCTGACATTTACGTGGAGTTCACAGTAGATATTTTCCCTTTGCACCCTGATAAGAGAAAATTCTTCCCCTACCTAGGATTGAACTCTCAACCGTCTTCACTCTAGGCCACCATGCCTCAAGTAAATAAACAAACAAACAAATAGCAAGATACTTATTCAGATGCTGGTTTTTTGTTAAGGTCAGCACAAGATTATTATTTTTGACATTTCTTTTTGCATTCTAGCCAGTTCTGAATTATTTCTAGAAGCACAAAAAGCTGCACTGGAATAAAATTTAAAAAGACAAAATCTAAACGTACTGTAATCATTCATTTTATGTATTGACAAATGCACATCATATCAGCAAATAAAGCTATTGGAATGCTGGAACTACCCCAACTAAGATCAGTTGTCATCTCCCATGAACCCATCAAGTCAGTACTAAAAGATTTATACTGATTGCTAATTCATTCCATTTCAATTTGGAAGTGTGACAGAAGCCTTCCATATTTGTGGCATGATTGCCACAGAAGGCATGGCTAGCTGCTAACACCCATGTTTCAGATAACTAACTTGTCCAATAATTTGAGCTGTTATTATCAAGACAGAAATGGAATCTGAATTTTTTTAAAAAAAAACAAAAACATTATTTTAAACCCATAATTACCTTGTCTAGCTCCTGTGTAAAAGAAGGTGAACTGATGATACTCAGAAGTGAGCAAATGTGAGCTATAACTCTCAAATCTGAGCAACATAGCCAAAAATGAACCTCACATACCTGCAGTACAACATAATATATACAACAAACAGCAAGATATAACAATTCCAGAAAACATACCTGCTTTCTCTATTTTCACCACAACCTCTAGTTTCCCAGAGCATTCTCTTTGCATTACATACAGCTTATCTTTCTTGCTGCTCTAGGTGGTTTGACATGCTTCAGATGGGAAGACTGTGTCACTGCCACCTCTTTTCATTTTGTAATAATGACTTTTTCATACATACAAGACCCAAAGGAATTCTTAGAAATAAACATGGCACAGGCATCTGTCACTTTTTCTCCTGCAGTTCAATAACCAGTTTTTTTCTTTAAATATATAAGACAGGACATGAGAAGAGAGGCAGTAGGCATCAAAGAAAGTATCTGCAGGTACATTTGTGTTCATGATACCACTCCTGGGACTTTTAGGTTTACATTTAAAGCATTAAATAACCATTTGGAATTTCCACTAAGATCATACATCTTACAATGTACTTCAAGGACAGCACACCTGTTTACAAGAGCTTGCTTGTCAGTAATATCAAACACATTCTCTTAGAAGCTGTTGATGCAACCCAATTTCTCTACTTCCCAAATGTCTTAAAACAGACCTTTGTAATGTAGCTTTTGAATTGTTTAATTACTGTTTTTACTATAGCATTATCACTTATGTTGCAAATTATTGCAATGTGTTTCTGTATGTTCAGTGTCTATTAATTAATTAATTTGTTTTTTGTTTTTTGTTTCTTTTCTTTTTTTTCTTGTTCTTAGAGTGTGATGTTCCTGCAACCATTTAGTTATCATGTGAAAATCCTGCCACTCTACAATCTCTCTGGCCATCTTCCACCTCCCTTCCTGTCTTCCCATAATTCAGTTCAATCCCAAAGGAAGATATATTCAGGGAATTTACCAGATATTTTCAGCCAGTGATTATCTTCTTCTTTTCTTCCTTCTTCCCACATTCTCTAAATTCTCTAACTGGATATCTTATAAATATCTCCAATTCACACTGAACTTTCCCATTTTCCTGACATTTACACTCTGCTACCTAAAACTATTTACAAAGCAGTTTCCAAATATACTTACAGCAGAGTAATACATTTAGCAGGCAGATTTTGCGTGCTGGAAGTATTTAAAAGTATAGTATCTGTTATCTAGCCATTTGGACTATCTAGTCAAAGGAGCATCAATCTCTCCCAAGTAGCTCATCATATCAGGTGTTCTAGGTGGAATTGCTGAAGTGTCACATAGTATCACCCAGAAAAGAAAAGAATCTTTTTTTCCTATCCGCCAAATTGTAAAGAAGAATTCCATAGAGGGGACTAACATAGATACATAGACTCACAAACGAAGGTATAGATATAGAGAAGTATTCCTGTTTCGTCTGGCCTTCCTTCTTCTCATATCATGCAGCCAATCAGGACATAATTTCAGCATCATATTCCATGTAAAACAGAACTCAAGTTTTCTCTTTTCCCTGTAAAATCTAATATCTAATAACAAATTATTATTTTCTTTTATTCTATTGTTATATAGTGATTAACAGATTAACAGAGTTGGAAGAGACCTTGCAGGTCATCTAGTCCAACCCCCTGCCCAAGCAGAAGACCCTACACCATTTCTGACAAATGACAGTCCAATCTCTTCTTGAAAGTCTCAAGTGATGAAGCTCCCACAAATTCCGAAGGCAAGTTGTTCCATTGGTTGTGTTAAGTCCTGAGCATGGGCACAAGGAACGGAGACGAGGCATTGAACTGTGACTTCAACTCTTTATTAGTGACTTCAGAACAGAGCAAAATACTTGGGCAGCAGCAGCTCTTTTATAGAGCTGGCTGCTGTCAAAACAACCAATGATTTGAGTTTACCGCTCTAAGAAGCGTCCAATCAGAGGCGACCCGCTGTCAGCCAATCAGATCAGCCAGAAACGACCAATCACGACTCACTATTTGCAGGCCAATCAGAAGTGCAGGATTACGAGCCTGCTGTTGAAGTAAAACTATTAGGGTTGTTAATGAACGCGTTAGCTTAGTTCGTAACACCCCTCCCCCCTAGGTTCCGTCTTAGGGGTGGGGTGACGTATTCTCGCAAGTAGGCAGGTCGCTTCACCTGTCTGCTTGACCTGCGCTGTTCCACCGGTTTCTCTGGTTCTGGTGGGCTGCTTGCTGAGCTGGATGGCGAAGACGGTCCCGCTGCTCCGTTGTGTGACTCGGGGCTGTCCTCACCGCTCTCGCCAATACTGTCATCGGGGTTCCTTGGATTCGCTTGCATCGCGGTGCTGCTACGTGGTGAGGCAATCACCCGGTTCGGTTCTCCTTCTGGAGGTGAGTATCCCATGGTTGTTTGTGTAGGCTGCTGAGTTCCAATTGTTAGGTCGTCTGCTATTTCTTTTTCGGCCTCCTCGATGTCCCTTCCCCCTCCGGTTTGAGATTCAGGGGACGAGATGGACGTAGGTGCCAGTCTGGAGCGAAGCTGGTCTATGTGGCACTTCCATAATTTTCCATCATCAATTTGCAAACGGTAGGATCTGGGCCCGGTGAGTTGAGTTATGGTAGCAGGGACCCACAGTGGGTCACCTGAGAAGTTTTTTGCAAAGACTAAGTCGCCTACCTTGAACGCACGACACTTGCTGCTGGACCCCAAGGGCTTTTCTGGCGTGTAGGTAGGGTGTAGGCGATCAAGGTGTGAGCGAAGTTTCCGGCCCATCAGGAGTTCGGCCGGAATTCTGTTTATGGCACTGTGTGGGGTGATGTGCTGGAGGAGAAGCATTCTGGTTATCTTGTCGTCAATGTCCCCATGTTCCATTTTGTGTAAGGTCTTCTTCACGAATTGGACCATTCGCTCAGCCCTGCCGTTGGCCGCAGGGTGAGCCGGCGATGTTAAAGCGTGGCGGATGGCCCTGTCTGCTAGATACTGTTCAAATGCCAGGGCAGTGAACTGGGGCCCGTTATCTGAGACTAAACGTCCGGCAATCCGTGCGTAGCAAATAATTTATTCAATTTTTTAATGGCTGCTTCTGTGGTGGTGCTCTTCATTTTGTGGACCTCGAGCCAGTTGGAATAGGCATCCACTGTTATAAGAAAAGTGTGCCCTTTTGTGGGTCCCGCAAAATCGATGTGGATGTGGGACCAGAGACCGCGAGATGCTTCCCACTCAGTTGGAGTTGCTTTTGGTGGGGCAGCGCGAATTTCCTGGCACTTGCTACATGTGGCCACCCAGGCTTCTATCTGCTTATCTATACCTGGCCACCACACGTAGCTTCTTGCCAGTGCCTTCATTCGCATGATGCCTGGATGACCATAGTGCAATAGTTTTAAAACTTTATGTTGTAGCTTCTCTGGGATGACGACTCTGTCTCCCCACAAAATGCAGCTCTTTTGAGAGAATAGTTCTGTCTGCCGATGTTTGAAAGGCGCAAAGGTGTTGTTGAATTCGTTGTCAGGCCAACCTCGTTCCACCCAGCTGAGGACTTGTGCCAAAACAGGATCCCGTTTTGTTTCTGTGGCGATGTCTCGTGCAGTCAGCGGTGGTGAGGGAAGAGTTTCAATTTGGAGTGCAGTTAGGGTTGGAGCTGGATCATCGATGGCTTCAGGTAGCGGGGAACGACTCAAGGCGTCAGCGTGGGGAATGGCTTTCCCGGGCGGTGTCGCAGTTGATAATCGTATGCGGCTAGAAACTCTGACCAACGTGTCATTCTTGGCGATAAAATGTGGGGAGTTGGTTTGTCTCCCGCTAAAATGCCAAGCAATGGTTTGTGATCGGTGATTATGGCAAATGGTCTTCCATATACATACTCATGGAAACGCTTAATGGCAGACACAATAGCGAGAGCCTCTTTATCGAGTTGGCTATAGTTTCTTTCAGTCTTTGATAAGGTCCTTGAGAAAAAAGCAATAGGTGCCTCATTGCCGTTTGGCAGGACGTGGCTCAAGATGGCTCCCACTCCAAACGGTGAGGCGTCGCAGGTGACAGTTAAAGGCAAAGTCTCATTATACTGCATTAATACAGCATCTGAGGTTAAGAGGTCTTTTACTTGTTGGAATGCTCATTCTTCCCGATGTCCCCAGACCCAGGAAGCCTTCTTGTCGAGTAGCCTGTGTAGGGGCTCAGCTACAGTCGCCTTCTGGGGCAAGAAGATGTTATAAAAGTTAATGAGTCCCAGGAAGGCTTGGAGGTCTGTCTTATTTCTAGGACTTGGGGCGTTTTTGATTGCCGTTAGTTTTTTTTCGGTGGGGTGGATTCCCTGTCTGTCAAGAAGGTATCCAAGGAACTCCACCCTCTCCGTACAAAGTTGACACTTGTCTTTTTTTACCTTCAGGCCAGCGTCTTTAAATTTTTGGAGAACCATTCTGAGTCGTTTTTCTAATACTTCTCTAGTAGGGGCAGCTATTAAGACGTCATCAAAATAAGGCACGACCCCTTTTATGCTTTGTAATAGTCTCTCCATCAGACTTTGGAAAATGCCCGGTGCCATGCTTACTCCGAATTGGCTCAGTAATCCCCACAAATTCTTAACGATCCATCTGGCTTTATGGGTGTTACTATTGGGGTCTCCCATCGGGCGTGGTCAATCGGTTCCAACACACCCTGGGCTATTAATTTGTCCAGTTGCTCGTCAATCTTTGGCTTGAGTGCAAAAGGCACCCTATGAGGCTTAAGGTGAATAGGAGCTACATCGGGACTGAGATTAAATGATATAGGGGTCCCCTTGTACTTGCCTAGCTTCTCTGTGAAAACGTCCTGGAATTCCTGGATGAGGGCCTCTTCCCAGTCATCACTTCCAGTTTGGTGGATGCCAGCTAGTTCAATTCCGAGTGGGGCGAACCACTGTAAACCTAGCAAACTGGGCCGGTCACGATCGACGATGGTCAGAGGTAGTGATGCGGTGCGGTCTTTGAAGGATACTTGAACGTGGCTGGAGCTGACAACCGGAATTCTGTTTCCTTGGTAGTCCTTTAGTATGATTTTTTGAGTGCTGAGGTCCTGGCGACGGATGGCAGGGATCAGCTGTTTGAGGGTTTTCCAGGAGACCATCGATAGGGATGACCCCGAGTCAACTTCCATCACGCAAGGTCGATTCTCAATAGCGACCTTTACTCGGATCTTCCTTGCATCCAGGGACGAAGCATGGCCGATAGTGATGGTTTGGTGTGTCTCTTCTCGTCTAGTTGAAGTGGCAGGTGCTCGATTTCTGTAGTAGTGGTTGTTCCATTGGTGGTTCAGGCGGTCCCGATTTACAGGTGGGTTGCCTGTAGCCTGGCGGAGATTATTCTCCCTCCGGATTGGACTGGACCCTCACTTGCTTCTGCAGACCTTTGCGATGTGGCCTCTCTTTCCACAGGAGCGGCAGAGTGCGTCGAGGAATTTGCAGTCTGATTGCGGGTGGTTTGCCCCGCAACCAGCGCATTGGCGCGGGAGTCTTTGGTTCCGTTGGTCTCGTTGGTCGCGTTCGGACCGGAGTCGGTTGACCTCCTCTTCCTCGTTGTCTGATGAGGATTCGAGGTCTTCATGATGGGCGGTAGTAGTGTGCCTCTCAGAGGAAGGCGTACTGTCCCTAGCGAGTTGGCAGTGCGGTGCGTTCGCTCCGCGCATTCGAGCGGCTGACTTCCTGGTTGCTTCTGCTGCAGTAGCGTCGGCGATGACATCTGTGAGGCTGATGTCTCCCTTCGCCATAATCTTGCTCTGTATCATGTGGTCATCTAATCCCAGAACTATTCGGTCTCTCATGGCTTCCTCGAGGTTTGCGAAACCACAGAGTCCACCCAGGTTCCGGAGGTCAGCGATGAAGTCTCCAACACTTTTGTTTTTCCGTTGGTCCCTCTGGTAAAACTCATGTCTTCGGATGAGTGTTGGCACCGCGGGTGCATAATGGTCCCGGAGGATCGGCGCGAGGTTATCCCAATCCATTGTCTTCACCTCCGCGGGTTTTGCAACCGCCTTAGCCATTTTAAAAACGGCGGGCCCACAATGGGTCAGGAATACCGCTCGTTTCTTGCCAGGCGTAGCATCTTTCAGATTGTTGGTCTCCAGGAACATCTGGAACCGGTCCATATACGAGTCCCAGTCTTCATTTGCCGGGTCAAATGGAGCGGGTGGTATAGCGCCGCTGGTCATCCTGCCGTTTGTTGCTTGCCCTCTCAGCCACGTGCTCTGTATTGTTCGATGAGTGCTCAGTCAGCTCTATCGTCTCTGCATCCCATCCTCGTCGCCAGTGTTAAGTCCTGAGCATGGGCGCAAGGAACGGAGACGAGGCATTGAACTGTGACTTCAACTCTTTATTAGTGATTTCAGAACAGAGCAAAATACTTGGGCAGCAGCAGCTCTTTTATAGAGCTGGCTGCTGTCAAAACAACCAATGATTTGAGTTTACCGCTCTAAGAAGCATCCAATCAGAGGCGACCCGCTGTCAGCCAATCAGATCAGCCAGAAACGACCAATCACGACTCGCTATTCGTGGGCCAATCAGAAGTGCAGGATTACGAGCCTGCTGTTGAAGTAAAACTATTAGGGTTGTTAATGAATGCGTTAGCTTAGTTCGTAACAGGTTGATTGTTCTCACTGTCAGAAAATTTCTCCTTATTTCCAGGTGAAATCTCTCCTTGTTCAGTTTTCATTCATTATTCCTTGTCTCGCCTACAGGCACTTTAGAAAATAGCTTGACTCCTTCCTCTCTATGGCAGCCCCTCAAATATTGCAACACTGGTATCATATATCCTCTGGTCCTTGTCTTCACTAGACTAGTCATGCCCAGTTCCTGCAACTGTTCATCGTATGTTTTTGTGTCCAATTCCCTAATCATCCTGGTTGCTTTTCTCTGCACTTTTTTTAGTCTCCACATATTTTCTATAGTGTGGTGACCAAAACTTGATGCAATATTCCTGGTGTGGTCTTACTAAGGTTTTATAGAGTGGTATTAGTACCTCACTTTATCTTGATTGTGTCCCTCCGTTAATGCAACTTAGGATTGCAATAGCTTTTTTGGTTGCTGTGTTGTGTTCATCAAGTTCCCCTTCTATTCCATCATCTAAATTGTCTATGAAGATATTGAAGAGTACTAAGCTTAAGACAGAACCTTTTGGCACCCCACTGCTTACTTCACTCCATGTAGACTTAGACCCATTAAGGATTACTCATTGAGTACCATTTGTCTGCCAGTTGCAAATCCATCTGGAGGTGATACTATCTATTTCACTTTTTTCTAGCTTACCAAGAAGTAGGTGGTGGTCTACTTTGTTGAATGCCTTGCTGAAGTCTTAAGTATATTATGTCCACAGTATTTCGCTGGTCTACAAATTTAATCACTATGTTGAAGAATGAAATAAGATTGGTTTGGCATGATCTGTTTTTAACAAACCCATGCTGACTGCTAGTTATTACTTTACCTATTTCTAGATGTTGGCAGATCTGTTTTTTTATTATGTTTTCCAGTATGTTCCTGAGTATTGATGTTAGGCTGATTGGTCTATAGTTTCCTGGGTCTGTTTTCTTCCCCTTTTTTGAAGATGGGAACCACTTCAGCTCTTTTCCAGTCCTCTTGTAGTTCCCCAGTGCTCTAGGATTTTTGAAAGATGTGGTGCAGTGGTTCTAAGATGACCTCTGCCAGCTTCCTTAAAACTCTGGGATGTAATCCATCAGGCCCCAGTGATTTGTGTTCATCAAGATCAGACAGGTGTTATCTTTTTTTTTTTTTTTGCTTATTTTAAGTCTTATTTCTAGTCTGTCTTTTACAGTTATGTTTTTGGTAAATTGGGCTATAGTTTCTTTTTGCGTGAAGACCGATGCAAAGAATGAGTTAAGCAGTTCTGCTTTCTCTCTGTTGCCTGTTTCTTCTTTGCCATCTTCTCTCTTTAGTGGACCAACTGTTTCCTTGATTTTTTCCCTGTTATTTATATGTTGGAAGAAACTTTTTTTATTATCTTTGACTTTTGTTGCAAGTCTTTGTTTGTGAACCCAGAGGCATCTCTAGCAGGAGATGTAATGAACCCAGAGGCAGGAGAGAGGGGGTCACAAAGGGGGGAGTTTCTTCTGAGCCATCCCAACACTGCTTCCATTATTTTACAATCTCTTCTGAGCTTTGTGGTTGAAGGGGGATATGAATCTAGCCTCTCTGATCCAAGGCCAATACCTGAAGCACTATCCTTGCTCTTTTGGGAGGGGGAGAATTAGTAGTGTGGGATAAGATCACACAAGTTACAGTGCAAAACCTGGCTTTCAGTATTTAGAAATACTGAAATTTAGAAATTGGACACAAGTACTTAAATCAACAGATTTGCACAGGAATGTCACAAGCCACATTTTGTCATTTGTCCCCTTCTACAATTGCCTGTTCTATGGTACAGATGCTTGTTTACAGAAAATGCAGAAATAGATTGTTTCCGGGGGAAATGTAATTTAAGAAAAGAAAACCTAAGCAGATTCTTGAAAATGTCTAATGAAGCTTCCATATGAAGAAAACAACCTGCCCTCCAAGGACCCAAACTATATGCACCACTCAATGTATTATTAGCAACTATGCCTGCTTTATTTATATATATAACTGATTGCAGGTGTGGGGAAACAATTTTGCTTTGGACTATAGCTTCCAGGTGAGGCTAGTAGATTTAACCCTTCTGTTTCTAAAATAGCAATAGCACTTTGACTTATATATCACTTCACAGTGCTTTTACAGCCCTCTCTAAGCACTTTACAAAGTCAGCATATTGCCCCCAACAATCTGGGTTCCCATTTTACCAACTTCAGAAGAATGGAAGGCTGAGTCAACCTTGAGCTTCGAACTGCCAAATTGCAGGCAGGCAGCAGACAGCAGAAATAGCATGCAGTACTGCACTCTAACCACTGCATCACCGCAGCTCTTTTCATTGACAACATTCACAAAAATCATTGTGACTTTCTGCAACACTATCAAGCTTTGATTTTTAAAAAGTTTCCTGGGTGCAAATGGAAGCTTTTTCTTTATTCTCATAACTGCATAGGATAGAGTGTCGTTTTCAAGACTGTGCTTGTAGTCCCAACAGAAACCCACAAATGTCTACAGAAAACATGGTGGGACAACCTATCCTGAGATCATACCTTGGAATATCATGGAATCCTAAATCTTCTCTTCTAATGATAAATTCTCCTTTGGAACTGGGAAACTCATCTGAATATTTGCATTCAGACTGACTGGCAAAGTGTACTTCAAATCTTTCCAGAAATAATTCTTGATGATTCTCAAATGATATGGGGTATATAGAATGGCAGCAGGGATTATATAATCCTATATGATATAAATATGCAGCAGATTAACATTTAAGTAAATTTAAAAAAAAACAAGACATCATGCAGAGTTGCAGTAGGAAAGCATTTCCATGGATGGCTGCTTTGAAATAAAGTATCAGTCAATTAGTTTAAATTAATATTAATTTTAATTACTATAGAGTTTAGTTAAATTGCATTCATAATTGTATTACTTTCATATCCAGTGCCTGAGAATTTTGGCAAGATTTCCTTTCTAATACTATCAATAGTGTTGTGAATCAATAAAAGTTACTAGCATAAATGCAAATCAGGGTTTGGAAACCTGCACACCTGATTGGTCCTTATACAACAACTAGGGATTGGTCCATAACTAGTCCCTGATTGGCCTCTATTTTGACACTTCTCATTGGTTATAAGTTTGAACTTGTTGCACATGTCATTGGTTAATAAGGTAGCAGATAACCCTATAAAAGGGTTGCTGTTGCCCATAGCCTTGCTCTGTTCTGTTCTATTCACTATTATTAAAGAGTTGAAGTCACTGGTCAGATGTCTGGTCTCCATTATTCTCCAAACTTAACACTGGTGACGAGGATGGGATGCGGAGACCGAAGAGCTGACTGAGTTACAGAGCAACCAACAGAGCACGTGGTTGAACACGCATCATCAACGGCAACATGGCCAGCAGTGCCGTACCACCCGCTCCATTCAACCCAGAAACCGAAGACTGGGAATCGTACATGGATAGGTTCCAGATGTTTCTGGAGACCAACAATTTGAAAGATGCAACAACCGGCAAAAAAAGAGCTATCTTTCTAACTCACTGCGGGCCTACCGTGTTTAAAATGGCAAAATCACTTGCCAAGCCAGCTGAAGTAAAAGAGATGGACTGGGACGTCCTCGAGCCTTTACTACAGGCTCACTACGCGCCCACCGTGCCAACCTTAGTCAGAAGACACGAATATTACCAGAGGGACCAATGGAAGGGCGAAAGCCTTGCCAATTACATCGCGGACCTCCGAAACCTGGGAGGTCTCTGCGGATTCTCCGACTTAGAAGAAGCCCTCCGGGACCACCTGGTTCTGGGCCTAGAAGACGGCACGATCCAGAGCAAAATTATGGCTAAGGGGGACATCAGCCTCACCGATGCCCTTAAAGAAGCCATGGCAGCGGAGGCGACAAAGAAGTCGGCAGCCCGAATGCGCCGCACCAACGCACCGCTACGTCAACTCGCCAAAGATACCTCGCCTCGCCCAGAGAGATACCCGGTATCGACTCACCAGGAAGACCTAGAATCCCCATCAGAAAGCGATGAGGAAGAGGTCAACCGACTCCGAACGGAACGAGACCAGTTCACACAACCCACATCCCGACCGTGTGCAGGATGTGGGGCAAATCACCCACGATCCAGCTGCAAATTCCTCGACGCACTCTGTCGCATTTGCGGGAAACGAGGTCACATCGCAAAGGTCTGCAGAAGCAAACAAAACTCCAAACCCCGACAGGCCAAATGCCAATCTTCCGGATTCTTCGGCACACACCGAGAAAAATTGATCCACCAATGGGGAAACCACTCCTACAGAAACAAACCGTCCACCACTTCCACCATGCGTGAAGAAACCAGGTGGGAAGAGACCCACCAAACAATCACCATAGGCCACGCTACATCCCTTGATGCCGGGAAAATCCAAGTAAAGGTCGCCATCGAGAACAAACCTTGTGTGATGGAGGTGGACTCGGGATCTTCCCTCTCGATGGTGTCGTGGAAAACGCTCCAACAGCTCATTCCAATGATTCGCCGCCAAGACCTTAACCCTCAAAGGGTTATACTCAAAGACTATCAGGGTAACCGAATTCCCGTCGTCGGGTCCCGCAGATTCCAGGTTTCTTTCAAGGACCGCACTGTCGCACTACCACTGACTGTCGTGGACCGCGACAGGCCTAGTCTTTTAGGCCTTCAATGGTTCAGACCGCTCGGAATCACTATAGCCGGAGTCCACCGGGCCGAGAGCAGCGATTGGGAGGAGGCACTCGTGCAAGAATTCCAAGACGTTTTCGCAAACGGACTAGGCAAGTACAAGGGGACCCCGATCTCATTTAACTTGAACCCTGAGGTAGCACCCATCCGCCTTAAGCTGCGTCGGGTGCCGTTCACCTTGAAGCCTAAAATCGACGAACAACTCGATAAGCTAATAGCGCAGGGCGTGCTGGAGCCCACCGACCACGCCCGCTGGGAAACCCCTATAGTGACACCTATCAAGCCTGATGGGTCACTAAGAATTTGCGGAGACTACCGGGCCACCTTAAACCACGCACTGCAGCAAAGTGCATATCCAGTGCCGGTAGTGCAACACTTGCTCCATTCCCTGGGTGGCGGGAAAGTTTTCGCTAAATTAGATCTAGCCCAGGCGTATCAACAATTGCCTGTAGATCCGACTACGGCAGAGGCGCAAACTATCGTAACGCATAGGGGCGCATTTAAATGCAACCGGCTCCAGTTCGGGGTAAGCGTTGCCCCCGGAATCTTTCAGAGCTTAATGGAAAGGTTGTTACAAGGGATAAGAGGGGTCGTACCATATTTCGACGATGTACTCATCGCCGCCCCTAACAAAGACATTCTAGAAAAACGACTCAGAGAGGTTTTACGAAGATTCCAAAACGCAGGCCTCAGAGTTAAAAAAGATAAATGCCAGTTATGTACCGAAAAAGTAGAATTTTTGGGATACCTCCTGGACAGCCAAGGAATACATCCCACCGAAGACAAATTAAGGGCGATTAAAAAGGCCCCCACTCCAAGGAACAAGGCAGACCTACAGGCATTCCTTGGACTTATCAATTTCTATAATGTCTTTTTACCCCACAAAGCAACGGTAGCTGAACCGTTGCATAGACTATTAGACAAAAAAGCAACGTGGGTTTGGGGACAACGGGAACAATATGCTTTCCAACAAGTGAAGAAATTGCTAACTTCTGATTCTGTACTTATGCAGTACAACGAGACTCTTCCGCTCACTATCACGTGTGACGCATCACCTTTTGGGGTTGGGGCAATTCTGGCCCACGTATTACCAAATGGAGCGGAAGCCCCCATCACATTTTTTTCGCGAACCTTAGCTAAAGCTGAAAGAAATTATAGTCAGCTGGACAAAGAAGCTTTAGCTATTGTGGCCGCAGTTAAAAGATTTCATGAATATGTTTATGGCCGTGCATTTACGATAATTACTGATCATAAACCACTACTGGGGATCATTGCGGGTAATAAACCAACCCCGTATATATTGTCCCCCAGAATGACCCGTTGGTCTGAATTCTTGGCGGCCTACAACTACACCTTGCAACATCGCCTGGGGAAATCAATTCTCCACGCTGATGCATTGAGCAGAACGCCGCTCCCAGACTCTGTTGTAGATCCAGCCCCAACCATCTCAACACTACAGATCGAAGCTCTACATGTACCACCATTGACGGCTAGAGACATTGCCTTTGAAACAAAACGTGACCCAGTTCTGCAACACATCCTACGCTGGGTTGAACGGGGGTGGCCGACAGACCAAATAGCACCGGAATGGGCGCCCTTCAAAACCCGCCAAACCGAACTGTTTTCCCAAAAAGGCTGCATCTTGTGGGGCGATCGAGTCGTAATCCCTGGCAAATTGCAACAAACTGTTTTGGCGGTATTGCATGAAGGACATCCGGGGATCGTGCGGATGAAAGCACTCGCACGCAGCTACGCTTGGTGGCCGGGAATCGACAAAAGAATCAAGGCCTGGGTCGCTACTTGTCAACGTTGCCAGGACGTCAGCAACGCCCCGCCTAAAGCAAGCCCAACTGAATGGGAAACTCCGAGGGGACCTTGGTCCCGTATTCATATTGACTTTGCGGGACCTACCAAAGGACACACTTTCCTTATTACCATCGACGCCTATTCAAATTGGCTCGAGATCCATTGAATGAACACAACTACAATGGACTCAGTTATCAATAAATTAAACAGACTATTTGCCACACACGGGTTTCCGGACGTGCTGGTCTCGGACAACGGCCCACAGTTTACTGCATTACCCTTTGAACAATATCTTGCTGATCGGGGCATCCGCCATGCGCTAACCTCGCCCGCGCACCCTGCGGCGAATGGACGTGCAGAACACATGGTACAATTTGTAAAAAAGACCTTTCACAAAATGGAATTTGGCAACATCGACGAGAAAATCAATCGAATTCTCTTGTTGCAGCACATCACGCCCCACAGCGTGACCAACAAAACACCCGCTGAACTTCTTATGGGGCGGAAACTGCGATCGCACCTTGACCGGCTCCATCCCGCATTCGCACCGGAAAAGCCCTTCGGCTCCAGCAGCAAATGCCGGGAATTTAAGGTAGGCGATTTAATCTTTGCCAAAAACTTTTCCGGCGACCCGTTATGGATACCCGCAACCGTTACCCACCTTACCGGGCCTAGATCGTACCGCCTGCTAACAGACGATGGGAGGGTGTGGAAACGCCACATAGACCAACTCCGATCGAGATTACCACCCAGCGCCCATGACTCCCCGGGTTCACAAACTCAAGGGGGAGGAAATATCGAGGAAATTGACTTTGATATGACAAATAGCAGGCCAACGGAAACCCTACGGCCCAGCGAAACACCGGAACTTGAAGCGGGGAGGGAATTGACTTTTTCAGGGAACTTTAATACGGGGGAAACTGAACTGCAAAACCCCGAAGAAACACGGAGTAGCGGAGACAACCACAGTGAAAACAGCACGGAATCACCGTGCAGCGAAACAGACTTTAATAAAGATCATCCAAACGCTCCACCGGAACCAGACCTTAGACCAAAACCGGTGGAGCCACGGAAATCATCCAGACAGACCAAACGGCCTGTCTATCTTGAGGATTTTATTACAGCTCCCCTCAAACGGAACCCAAGGGGGAGGGGTGTTGTGAATCAATAAAAGTTACTAGCATAAATGCAAATCAGGGTTTGGAAACCTGCACACCTGATTGGTCCTTATACAACAACTAGGGATTGGTCCATAACTAGTCCCTGATTGGCCACTATTTTGACACTTCTCATTGGTTATAAGTTTGAACTTGTTGCACATGTCATTGGTTAATAAGGTAGCAGCTAACCCTATAAAAGGGTTGCTGTTGCCCATAGCCTTGCTCTGTTCTGTTCTATTCACTATTATTAAAGAGTTGAAGTCACTGGTCAGATGTCTGGTCTCCATTATTCTCCAAACTTAACAAATAGTATTGCAGTAAATTGCTTAAAATTAATAGAAATGAGAAAGAATATATAAATGTTTTGATAAAATATGTGCTGTATTAGTAATTAAATAACAGGAATTTGCTTTATTGATTAATTGGATTTATAGCCTACTGCAGTCTTAGAAGAATCTGGGCAGTTCAAAATAACAAATAGAACACAATAACTAAAAATAAAAAAAGCTTACATATTTATTAAAACATCCCAAACCAATTATTGAGATCGTATATGGAAAGCTGTCTGGAAAGCTCAGTTTCTAACTTTTTCAGAAAGTAGATAATTTTGGAGACTGAGGGATCTCCAACAGAGGCCCAGAGATCCAGACTCATCATAGAAAATCAATGTTTAGTTTCCTTAACCTCCCACTAAATAAGTGTAATATATAAACACCTGTGACATCCAGGCCACTGCATTCTGCACCAGCTGAACCTTCAAGGCTGTTTTTAAAGCAAGACTCTTGTTCAGTGGGTCACAGAGATCTAAATTAGATTAAGTTTTGCAACAGAAAGTTGTGCAGACTGATTGGCTTTGATCTAATTGGCCTCAACTGTCTTCTGTAGAACCAAGTAAATGAATTGTGATCACCATTAGACAGGCAACCTTTGAGAAGCAAGGTGGTTTGGTGGTTAAGGTGTTACTACGACTGGGGATATTCATGTTCAACTCCACCCATCCCCATGCAAATTCACAGGGTTACTTTAAGCCTTTTTTTTTTCTTAACTCAACTTACTTCACAGGATGTTGTTGGGGGAAAGTTGACAATAACCCAAAATTCTTGGAGGAAAGGTACATTATAAATCTAGCAATCATTTGTAATGGTCTGCATATTTGGAGTGATTCCCATATCTCATTAAACCAAAATATGTTTTTGTTGTGCAATCTAATTGTAGTAAATATGCATGTTACAAACCCCCAAACCAGCATCTGACATTCAATCCACATTCAAAATGGAAAAATGATATTTGTTACATAGGTAGGTGAGTTAACTTTGACTTGTAGACCCAGTCAAATTCCTCAAACTTTCCCTCCTAGAGAGGAAAAAACTTTCTTCTTAAAAAAGTACCTAGAGTTAGAATTGACCTAGAAAAAATACCTAGAATTGACTCCAGTGAAATAGAACAAGAAGTTTTTGTTCCTGAATGGAGAAAACAAACTGCTTTCTTAATTTTCATAACTATTGGAATTACTTCAAGAAGATAGAGAAAGTCCAGGAAGAAAGTAGCAAAGTAAAGACATTTGTGAAAAATACTGCATTGGATGGTTTTTAGATTCTTTATCTATATAGACTTATTGTCTCTTGGGGTTGTTGTTTTTTCTGCACAAGAAGACCATTCTGTGTCATATTTGGGCCAGAAGATTTTTATTTTTGTTAACATCTCATTAATTATAACGGGCCAACTCCATCTTGTGGCATGCTGAGAACATTGCTTATATTTTTGTAAATATGTTTTTATATATAATATTTTTGAATTTGAGTTTGCCTATGTTTAGTGAGATTGATATATCTTTCATGAAGAGGAGGTTTCGGTGTTTTAATCACATGCCTCTACTCAATAGAGCCAGGAGGTTGTACTAGATCAGTGGTCACCAACCACCAGCCACGGCCCACTGGTGGACTGTGAGAAAAATTTGGTGGGCCGCAGAGAAATCTCACCCCCAGAGCACCCCCCCCAAAGCAATTATTCCAGGCTGCGCTGCTCACATGGCCTGCAGGAACCTTCCCCGCCCACTCACTCCTTATCTGGCAAACTTGCCTGCTAAGTTTCTAATTTTCCTTTTTCCGACCATCATCTGTTCTGCTGTGCCAGGAGATTTAGATTAGCTAGGAAGCAGGAAATGGTTGGATTTCTTGCTTTCTAGCTAGTCTTTAGATCTCTGGCTTTGCTTTTAAGCACAGCCGAACCTCCCTTAGGACTGAAGGTTCTATTATTCAGTGCAGACTCATAGCAAGCAAATTTTATGTGACAGACTGAGCTAGCTAATGGCAGATAGATAGATCACTGAATGATTCTGTGAGCAATTCAATCTGCCTGCCTGCTTTGCCTGATTTTGGGTAAAAGTTGCTCTTTTTTTAACAAAAAATTCAATATTTACATACATGGTGTGTTGTGAATTAATTTTGTGAGTTTGCTTGCTAGCAAATTTTATGAGTTTGCTTGCCAGCAAATTTTATGTGACAGACTGAGCTAGCCAATGGCAGATAGATAGATCTCTGAATGAATCTGTGATTCTGTGAGCAACTCAATCTGCCTGCCTGTTTTGCCTGATTTGGGGTAAAAATTGCTCTTTTTTTATAAAAAATTCAATATTTAAATAAATATTTATAATATATACATACAAGCCATGCCCAGCCAGTCACATGACCACCAAGCCACACCCACACATTAGGCCATGCCCACAGACCGGTTAGTGGTCCCTGGGATTTAAAATTATGAGTATGGTGGTCCCTGAGGTCCAAAAGGTTGGCGATCCCTGTACTAGATTGTATTACTTTTCTCTTTTTTATTTACCACAAAGGCAGTGTAGGTTGCAGTGGGCCTGTCTGCCTAATAGAATAAGATCGGCAGGGGGTACAAGATGAGAAACCTACTGAAGATGAATCATGACAGCAATAACTACCAAGCAAGAATTCCAGGACAGGATGTGGAGACAGGTTATATAGACCAACTGGGTTTCTAGTAAAGAAGCAAAGAAAGCATGTCACTTATGCCCTCTGCCAGACTATTATGCCAACCGTAATATATTCAAAACCATGATTAAGCAAACAGTGGCTTAATGTGATATATGAACCAAACTGATACTATCAAACTTCAGCTTTCTATTTTGATAATATTTTAACAATTGGATCATCTCTCTGAATGAAGAACAGAAATATTTATATTCTTGCACATCTCTCACTTAACTGAAATAAGAATTAATGCCTATACATTAGGCTTGTAGAAATAGTTTGGAGACATGATTAGAAAATAATTCAGACCAACCACTGAGCCAAATCAGCTTTCCAAATTAATTGGAAAATCAATAAATCTGAATTCTTAAATCAAGCGTTCTAAATTGATTTGGGTAATTTGGATAATATCCCTTAATTTCCTCTGAATCAATTCATAAATGTGAATTGACCCAATTTGATGATTCTATTCGAATATCTGATTGAATAGGAGTCATTTTATAAATGGATTAAAATCATTATATCAGATCAAATGCAATAGACAGTCTGAATCAGATTTTTGCCACATTTGCATAGATTTGATTCTTAAATGTGACACTTAAATCTGCTTCCTCCTTTTACTTCAAAAGATATGAGCTCCTCAATCTAATATAAGGTACTGAACATCAAAGAAATGAGCAATCTTCTCATCATAAAATGTCTGGGTCCAAAAAAAAACACCAAGAAAGACACATTGAGATTCTTCTAAGAAGTTTCCTTTATTGTTCCTCACATATAGACTGAAATCTTGCCAAGTTAAAGTAGACTATTTTATCATAAACATATACTCTGGGAACTATTAGAGAGGAGTCATCTTGACTCTATCTCTGACACTTCTAAACTATGCTGTCTCTACATTCCATCTTACAAAACCCTTAACTACTATCCCACAATTCTGCCTCACAAAAAACAGTCAGTCAACTAATATAGTTTGCCTTGCATCAGGTTTTGCTTTTGTTCAATTTCTTGTTTGTCTAATAAAGAAATTTATAAAGAAGTTACTTTCAACCTTCATTACAAGTACAAATTTAACTCTTCACTACAAAGCAAACAAAAATGGTTCTTGCTACTCTGACGCTCACTCCGTGTACTCAAACAGTAGTAACAAAGGTTTTATTTTCTATTGCCTTGTGACCAAGTAAAATTCACTAGAGTATGTTGACATAGAACCAGCACATGACCTTTGGAGTCTTTCTACAAATCATTCAGTTCACAATTACGTTCACTGACTGCTCAAGGATGGTTTTCTGATACAATGCTGTTGTACTCCATCAAGAACAAAAGACTTACTCTGTAGTCCCAGCAAGAGAAATGCTCTGTTGTGAATGTTTTGAACTGAAGCCTGGTCAAAATAAATCAACTGTGGAAGAGATTTACACTTTACTGTACATTCCCTGTACAAATCTGTTCCTTGGACAGTCAGACCAATGAGAAGTTCACTGGGTCAGATGCTATTGGCTTGTCTGTAGAAAGCACATTTGATGATCAGTTGTTTAATTGAACCATTAGCTTATTAAGAGGATATTAAAAGGCATGTTAAGAACTGGCCTCATAATTTGATTACCTGCTAAGATCAAGACCAATACAAAACTAGAAGAAGATGGATAGAAACATTAGTATTCCACATCATCTATAATTTCCAAGCAGCAGTCAGTATTTAAGGCACTTCTGGTCATAACCTTGGAAGTACAGCAGTATTCCAGTTACAAAGGAAACATGAGAAACTCTGGACCATATAAAAAGACTCCTTACTGCTTTGCTGGTACGTACTTTTAATGACCATCATCCCTTGTTACGCAAACTATAGTTCATTTAATAAAAACCTTTATTATGAATTTAATAAAACAAAAAGTACATTATTGTTTAGTACAATATGTGAAGTTAGTCACAATGAATTACTGCAGCTACTTGAAAGGAAGAAAGACCTGAATTTGGACAACACCCTTCACAAAAGGAAAGATTAGACCAAAAAAACCTGTATTTGCCTTCATTACTTTATCCTCAGCAAATTTAAGATACTACACTCCATTTAAAATTTACATTTAAAATATAAATTTTAAGGGCAAACCCTACTCCTTTTGAAAAACATTGAATAACTGCGTACTATTCCCAACCTGTCTTCTTTGAAATTGAAAAGCCAGAGTCCCAGCTTACATGGTAGTTGGGTTTCAGATTAAGCAAACACATATAATTGAAACATTCGATGACATAAGAACATAAACAGTGACCGCTGGATCAAACTCTGCCCCATCTCTCATTCTCAGAGTGGCTAACTAATTACACAAGGAAGGTCTATCAGCAGATGGCCTTCAGAGGCAGCTACACTACCTTCAAGCCTGATCCACATGATTTCCACAAATTTCTCCAACCCTTTTTTGGAGCCAGCACCATATTTCATGACATTAAATTCCAAAATTTAAATGCATGTTGTGTAAAATATTCTTTTGTCTGTCCTGATTCTTCCAAGATACAATTTTTTGTATTGTTCTTGTATTTTGGGGAAAGGAAAGCAGTTCATCATTTTATAAATATAAACAAATAAAACTAGCGGCTTCAGAGTTAAAAAAAATCTGGAGCATTTGGACCAACTATTATAAACTAGTTGAATGAAAAGACTACAGTTAAACCATTTATTCACTCTCAGACAGGAACAATCTCTGACTGGTGCATCTATTTCTGAATTTTCATACTTACATATAGCATTAAAGCCACACAGCATGCAAGTAAAAGAGGATAACTTCTTATTCCAGCTATTTTTCTGGACCAGGTACTACCTCTAGCAAATGTTGCACATGACATGCTTTCCCTCTCCATCCCAAACAAATAACTTTTTAATGCACCTGTCATTTCAAATGTCAGAAATGAGATGGGGTCAAGCTTGGAGCAAAATCAGCCTGCTCCTTCTCTGACCCACCATTCATCACTGCATTTATCCACAACACAGACATATCAGCTGGGATGAAAACATGAACATCCACACACTGTAATTCAAGTAGCCTTGAAAATACGCCTTTCTGTTTCAGCAACTTTATTAATAGTGCTCAGAGGAAATTAGTAGGGGCCTCATTGGACAGCTTTGTACCAACATTAAACCCAGTAGAGAAAAAAAACTAAAACTTCCTATATTTGATCAGCAAACCAAAAGAAAACATTGGCTGGAACAACTGAATTGATAAAGATATCAATTGCTGTTTATAGTCCTAAATGTTTGGCAAGAAACTTTTGCAAAAACTTACTGATCCATTTATATAAGTGTGCCTAGACACACAATCTACAGGTGAAACTCAAAAAATTAGAATATCGTGCAAAAGCTCATTGATTTCAGTAATGCAGCTTAAAAGGTGAAACTAATATATTTGATAGACTCATTACATGCAAAGCAAGATAGTTCAAGCCGTGATTTGTCATAATTGTGATGATTATGGCTTACAGCTCATGAAAACCCCAAATCCACAATCTCAGAAAATTAGAATGTTACATGCAATCAATAAAACAGGGATTGTACATAGAACAATATCGGACCTCTGAAAAGTATAAGCATGCATATGTACTCGGTACTTGGTTTGGGCCCCTTTTGCAGCAATTACTGCCTCAGTGTAGTGTGGCATGGAAGCTATCAGCCTGTGGCACTGCTGAGGAGTTATGGAAGACCAGGATGCTTCAATAGCGGCCTTCAGTTCTTCTGCATTGTTCGGTCTCATGTCTCTCATCTTTCTCTTGCCAATGCCTCATAGATTCTGTATGGGGTTCAGGTCAGGTGAGTTTGCTGGCCAATCAAGCACAGTAATCCCACGGTCATTGAACCAGGTTTTGATGCTTCTGGCAGTGTGTGCAGGTACCAAGTCCTGCTGGAAAATGAAGTCAGCATCCCCATAAAGCTTCAGAGGTCCGATATTGTTCTATGTACAATCCCTGTTTTATTGATTGCATGTAACATTCTAATTTTCTGAGATTGTGGATTTGGGGCTTTCATGAGCTGTAAGCCATAATCATCTCAATTATGACACATCATGGCTTGAACTATCTTGCTTTGCATGTAATGAGTCTATCTCATATATTAGGTTCACCTTTTAAGTTGCATTACTGAAATAAATGAACTTTTGCATGATATTCTAATTTTTTGAGTTTCACCTGTATACTGTAAGTAGAAATAAACATAGAACAACAAACCTATCTAAATTCTTGTATTTGGGTTAAAGGAACCAGCCATTATTACAGAAAGAGGCTAAGCATGAATGGTGCATTCATTTGATCCCTCACGGTATAGCTCAGAAGAGACCAAACCAAACGGTATTCTTTCTTTCTTTTTCCTTTTTTAAAAATAAACTAATTTTCCAAAATGTTCAATGTCATCTTGATCCAAAGACCCAAAGCTGAACCCAATTTAGTGTATATGTGTTTCCAATACCCAGCCAAGAGATGAAGACAAATGCTCCTACAATACACTGGATGTCATATAAACTTGTAACTCTACTATAATATCCATTAGACAGGAATTTGACTGATCATTTGAAAGGGTCTCCATTAGTAAGCATATTGCATTATTTGCAGGAGATTTCATAAGTTAACTATATAAAAAGAACATCATGTTTCTCCTGAAGCTACAATAAATTAATTAGATTCTTCAGTAGTATGATTGTAAAAAGTAATTATAGCCATGTTGGCCCATAGAAATTTATGTTCCAAACTGTTATAATGCTTCAAGAAAACCAACCAAATGTTACAAAATACTATGTAGGCTTTTTAAATCTCAGAAGCTACAGGAAGAAAAACAAGAAAGCAAACACCAGGACAGGTGTACCAGCTCTGTTGCCTAGAGTCAGTCTCAAGATGCAATCAAAATATAATCCTTCATAATATAATCTTTCTCTTGCTAATACAAATGCTAATTGTTACATGTTAATCACTATAATCCTCCAATGATTAATACAGGCAATAGTCCTACTGAAATTAATGCAGCTTACAAATTTATTACTGTATTTAGGTCTCCACCTAATAAATTGTCAACTCAGCAGAGTGATTTATATCCTTTATTTGTTCTTTGGAAGAGCTAGAAATTTTCTATTTATTTGCATGTAGAATTATGTAGATTACTAGGCATCATGTCCTCCCGTTTAGTCAAAAATAGACTGTATTTGAAGAATAATTCAAATGGATGGACGGACGGACGGAAGGAAGGAAGGAAGGAAGGAAGGAAGGAAGGAATTTAGATATGATGCATTGGAATATGTAGGAACTTCTTTAAAGCAATTATATCTTTATTCACATTTCTATACATGTCTGTAAAAGAATGGCAAGACTACTTTAATCAGTTGGATTATTAAAACACTGATTCCTTTAATGTGTCTCATGAAATTCCTGCACATTCCAAATTTCTTTTTCTGAATTATTTTTGAACCAAGTACTTTCATCTTTGTTTTCATTGTTGGTAATGCTCCTGTATTTATAACTAGAATTTCCTGAATTAAAAACAAAAGGATGAGCTATGTGTCCCTCATATTTACTTACATAAAGAGATATGTTTTCTCTATTGCGTTAAAGCTGCTTTATTTTAAAAAGGTTTTGATTTGCTTATGGACTGGTTATATGACTTGATTTATGTGGGAAGAGCATATTGGCTCCAACAACCTTATTATATCGCAAACAGACAGACACACAGAGAGACACAATTCCTTTAAGGGGCTAGTTTGTAAAGTGTATTGAAAGGTTTTTATTGAAAGAATATAAGTAACAAAGAATGAAATCCTGTCAATTTAATTTCACTTTGTAGTTCATTGGTTTACATATACCAGTAATTATTTGTACTTTGAGTAACCAAAAAATATATGAATGTAAGAAATATACTATACAGTTTTTGAAGTAGACAAAACATATTGTAAAGTGAACAGTTTACTAAGAATATTTTTTATTTGCTCACTGCAGTAAGAAAGGTAAATGATGGAATTAAAATATATGTGAGTATAAATAGGATGCCTAGTAAGTGTTTTGAGCATTGAACAATCCTATCTTTAGTTCAAATAATGTCTAGAACCTGATTTCTTTTCAATTCTTCTTTGTCCCTTCTCACAAAATTCTTCAAAGCTTTAGTAAGGCTTACTTGCATTTAAAGCTTTGATTGCTAAGCATTGAAGGAAATTCATCCACAGTTTTAAAACCTATCGTTCCAAAATTTTGCAACACCTGAAAACAATTTCCAAAAATGATTACAAAAAGAAGTATGTGAACCCTATATTCATAAAGCTACCCATTTGGTTTAAGAGGTTCCCTCACCTCCCTGAGTTTTAAACCTTCCAGACATTGCCCTTTTGCAGTCTCCTTCTGAGGAGCAACTTACTGGAGCATTTGTGGGTAATCCCATCCTCTCCTTGTCCAGAAAAGAATCTCATAGAGATCCATTCACCAGCTCCTGATTCCAGTGCCATCATCAGCTCCATTCCCACCAATTTACCAACAAAAATATATCAATCAATACCATACTCTTGATGAAAATCCAAACTGATTTGCAGCAAGCATTAGATAGATTGTATGATGCAGATGTGAAAATAAATGGGCAAATGGTAAGATCTAGATATGCTGATAGAAAAATTATACACCGTACAAGAACTATTGAATCAATGTTTGTTGAAAGATATGAGAATACTGTGTATAACAGGCAATTTATAGGAATGAGAGACAGATATGCCACAAGTTGAAAGTAAGCTGATTGAAGCTGAACCGGGTAATTTAAGAAGTGTGTGAGGCAAACAAGCAGGTAAGATGAAAATTAAAACAGGGCTGA
Organism: Notechis scutatus; assembly: GCF_049901735.1. Classification (NCBI taxonomy): domain Eukaryota; kingdom Metazoa; phylum Chordata; class Lepidosauria; order Squamata; family Elapidae; genus Notechis; species Notechis scutatus. The sequence continues at coordinate 28,781,471 of NC_142011.1, forward strand.
AAAAATGTTGACCAAATGTTGACTGATTGCCAAAGTGAGTAACCAAAACAAAAGAAGTGCAATTGGTTTGGTCATTTTGACAGAATGAATGAAGCTTGAAATGCAAAACAAATATATGAAGGTAGATTGAATAGGTCAAAGGGAAAGAAAAGATCAAGAAAGTAATGGCTGGATGGAGTCGATGAAATCATCAAAAAAAGTGAGAAGTTTGAAGAACTAGGACAATGTATGAAATGGTTTATTAATCCAATTTGGAGGCAAGGAGGGTTTACAAGGCTAGACAGCTGTGGAGTGCCATAATAAATGATGATAGAGTAAACTGAATTTAACCATATTCTTTCTGTCTTCTCTTATTACTTGCATTTAACTTCTTTTGCTTTATTTTTCATACTTTTGGGGTTGTTGTTGTCGGTAGTTTGTACAATCTTGCTTTCCCTAAGAGGAAATTATATAATTATATAATATAATATATATTTATATAATAATAATTATATAATATGAAACTTCCTTTTCTTTTTTAATATTTAAGGCTTTTACTGATCATTGTACATCCAGCTAAACCAGATGAATTAATGGTCTAATACAATAGTCATATTTGGACAATACAATGCAATACATTGTAATAAAAAGGTAAAGGTTCCCCTAGTTGTTTCCAGCTCTAGGGGGTGGTGCTCATCTGTGATACAAAGCTGAAGAGCCTGCACTGTTCGAAGATGCCTCCATGGTCATGTGGCCGACATGATTAAACGCCGAAGGCACACAGGATGCTGTTATCTTCCCACCAAAGTGGTTCCTATTTATCTACTTACATTTTTATATGCTTTCGAACTGCTAGGTTGGCAGAAGCTAGGACAAGTAATGGGAGCTCACTCCATTATGCAGTGCTAGGGATTCGAACCGCCAAACTGCCAACCTTTCTGATCGGCTAAAGCTCAGTGTTTTAGCCACTGAGCCACCGTGTCCCTCTTACATTGTATTAAGGTTAGGCCTATTGGTTGTATTTAGAACATGAATGAAGCTATGAAGTGTTGAAAGCAGAGGTGGTATTCAGCAGGTTCCGACCAGTTCTGGAGAACCGGTAGCGGAAATTTTGAGTAGTTGGGAGAACTGACAAATACCACCTCTGACTGGAGATTTTACAGTATCCTTCCCCTACCACACCCACCAAGCCATGCCAACAGAACCGGTAGTAAAAAAAATTGAATCCCACCACTGGTTGAAAGGCACAATAGAGCAAAGATAACTGGTAGACTTTCATGAGCATCAAACAAGCCAGGAAGCTGACTTTAATTTGTCTTTGCTCTAGACTTCAAGGAACAATCAACAAAGTAGGTTAAGCTTAACAAAGTTTATCATATCACATAAACACAGCCAGTTTAAATTCATATGTATACAAAGTGGATTGAAAAATCCACTAAAATGTAGTATATATTTGAGTTTTTCTCTAAATATCCCCAGTGCAACTTTCACAGAAATGTATAAATCCACTGAAAAAAAAATCTATGACAAAAAAGAGTTTTCCCCATTTTCTATTTTATCAGCATGAGTTCAATGGCCTCACTACAAATCATCTGTTTAATTGAAATCTGGCTTCCTTTCTCAGGGTTTTTCAGGCTTTACAAGCTTGTTTGGGGATTATTATTATCATTATTATTATTTTGCTTCTGTGCTTTTTCCCCATTCTTACAGTGACAGCTATTTTATCACCCAAAGTAAGAATGCTGAGCCTGGGGTACAAGCAAAACATTTGGTGGAGGGAGGAAAACCAAGTACAAACCAAGCAGAAATAGAGGAAAGGTTGCAAACTAGCTTAGTAAAATTGCCGACATTTCACTTTAGAGCACCCAGCACCTGTACCTCTGCCCCTGGCATCACTTCCTGCAGACATTCCTATTGTTTTCATTACTGTTTGTGACTTGATCATTAATAAATTACTATTTTTTTCTCTCTCATTGGCTCTAGCTATCAGGGGAGAAGGCAGGTGTGCCAAGCTAACAATTAGTCCTTGGTAATGCGTGCTTGGCAATAAAAGTTATCCTTAAGCTGCAGACTTTACTAACTGAATCCTGTTTCCCTAAAAGTAATTAAAGGATAAATTTTGCAAGATGGGAGTCACAGCAAACATATGGCCAAACAACGTCTCTTTCCTTTAGTGTTCTAAAGTTGCAATCCAACACACATTTATTTGAGATATAATTCAACCATGTAGGACATACACATGGCTTTACTCAATTACTTTGGGCCCTCAATTTAATTTTGCAAATGTATTCAGTATTATTCCTGCTTCTCCAAAAAGTCCATTTACCTCCGAAAAGAGCAAGGATAGTTAAATAACCAAGTTGTGAACCAGACTCTAACTGCTAGCCAAGAACAGCTTTTTCTCCACTTATAAAATAGCTTTTTCTCCACTTATAACACCAATCTACATTAGGGTTGTTTTATATATTGTTCCGATGTAGTCCTTTGCACTTCATCATACAACTCTTAATTATTAGTTTTATAATGTCTTTTAAGTAAGACTTAGCACTGCAAAAGATCGTTACATGCAGACTACAAAGGTGTTTTTGAATGAAAGACAGATAGAAAACAGGGTGCTGCTATATAATAATTATATTTTAAAATCTAATTGTTAAAATAGGTGATTTTGTTCATATCACAAATGAAGTGATACATAGCAATAATACTTATGTAACTATATCAGAGAGAAAATCACACGGCTGTTTTATAGATCTGATCTTCAGTTTGGCTTTCCTTTTAATGATATCACATTGTTTAATATCTTTAATAGTCTGTTTATTAAGCTAAAGCATCCTTCCAAAGGGATCCATCCTCAGGCATTTTGTAAATGATACAGTGCTATTGCATATATCATGGTATTGTTGCACAAATGATGCATAAAAATGTGTGTCCAAATGTCAGGATTCATTTGATGTAAAATCTGCAATTAGTGACATTTGATTATGCAAGCTATGTCATTCTGCTCGCCTATACAAGCATCCATGGACCTCTGTGTCAGTAGTGGTGTTAAGCTTCCATTCTATTTTGCATAATCAGTTACAGGATAATGGTGTTTCCATGAGTTTGTTCAAAACATTTTTGCCTGATAATATTTATATCATTAGTTAATTTTTCCTTCATGCTTTCTGTTTCATCTCTTTAAAGCACTTTTACACTAAAAACTCAGTCAAAATAATCCCAAAACATCTTTTCTTCATGCAAAGAGTTCCAGAAATTTAAATAGGAAATAAAAATCTAGATTTTACATTAAAAAGACATAAAAACTGATAGCAGATGAAACAGAAATACAAATGTATGTACCAATTGTTAAAGTTAAATAGAATTATCATTTTAGATAATGAAGAAGCTTGATGCAGATGGTATATTTAAACCCTTCACACAAAAAATATGGGGAGTGGGGGCTAAAGGGAAAACGATTTCATAACTTTTCTTTTCTTTGAAGTATTGTATTTTACCATTATTGGTATTAAAGAAATATTGGGGTAACATTGGAGAAGAGGGATATTTGCTTAGTTTTTTTTTAAGTTGAGAGATGAAGAGAGAAAGAATGCGATTGGAGCCAAAATATGCAAACCATTGCACTTGCTCTTACTTGCAACAGATTGCAAGAGATTCAAAAGACACAGCAAGGGTGGCACATTTATGGATGAAGCCTGGCAAATGAAAGATCAAAGGTCGGTCAGAGCACAGTAGGATCTGGGAGAGGTTGGGCACTGGAGATTAATTTCTTGGATGGTTAGAGCCAAGGTTTAATAGCAATCTAGGAGAGAACAGTGATTAAGTTCATTGCTAATAGAACCTATGGTTGAGGTCACACAACAGCGGGGAAAAATATTTTCTCTATGTATTTTACCCAACCAGAATTACCTGGCTTAACAGCATGGTATATCCACAATACTTATTGTAGGAACAAGTGAATTTCTGGGTTGCTCCACTGAGGTAGAAGTTACAAACAAGGCAACGTATGTTGTATACATAGCACTTATCATTAAACTAATAAGAAGTATGTAAGACCAAGATAATGCATATAGGTAAGAATGTTAGAATGCTAAATTGGAAAAAGTTATGTCATTTCATAAGGAAGTAAAAAAAAGGGGGGGGGAGTACCCAGTAAATACAGAAGAACACATTTTTTAATCAAGCCAATCTATAATAGGAGCATTGTGGGTTTTGCAGGTTTTAGGAAATGGCATCTCCAGAACCTTAGAGAAAAAAGCAGAGCTTTTTTTTTTAGCTTCCAGAGAAGAGACAAAACCAATATGATCATGGAATTCATATGGCATGGGATTCTTTTTGAACTTTTTAACTCTGATTCAGATTGAATTAGTGATGCATAAGTCTTACTCAGATCAATGACAGAGTGTAGAATTTACATTACATAATGCAAATCACCTGTTCTATTTATTCAAAAACCTCACCATAAATAACAACACAACAAAAATGTTACACAAAACATTAATAGCTGTGCCACTTAATTTTATGGGTTGCTCACAGTTATCACTGATAAAATATAGTGGAAGCTCATAGTAATATAATACTAGCAGCCTGCAGTTGCATATCTAAGCATCCATACAAGAAGAAATTGCAAAAATCCTTTTTTCCTCCTCAGCTATTACATTCTACAGAACTGCTCTCCAAAAAGCACTGTCAGTTTTTTGCTCTGAATGGCCGTTGAAGTTGCTTTCTTTCCTTTAAAAACGACTTAAAATAAATATAGCATGTTGGAATGTAACTCAATGGCACAGAGTACAGCAACCTATATTTCTTGAGGATGCCAACATTCTGATGCCAAAATACCTCATAAGACTGGACTACCACTTGCACTGTAATTAAATTGAATCTACTCCTTGGCTAGGCTTTGTCCCTGAACAATACTACCATTTGAGAAATACATTCTCAGGGCACTCATACATCACCCGAGCAAACTCTGTGTCCATGATATATTGGTGTAATGCATCATCAGAGTGCACTCTCACTCTAAGGATGTATGGGCATTGTAGATCATGGAGGTGAGACAGAGTCTTGATCTACTACTCCAGAGATGGCACCAATCATGACAAAGCTGGACCAGGCTGGGCCAGCTGAGAAGAAGGTAGGTTGGTACTTCAAACAAGAGTATTAGCACAAAACAAACTTCAACGCAGTGTATTTTTCTTCTTTTTTTCCACTTAAAAGCTTATTTCTACGACATGCTTATGCTGACTGTGGTACTAAAATGGGACCATTTTTATTTGATTCTTTAAGATCCAGTTTATATCACAGCTTGAAGATGGCATTTCTGGTTCAGATTTCGTTGAGGTCCATTTGAAATTCAGATCTTAGTTGTATATTCTGAATACAAACTCATTAATAATCCAGTTCCTTTAAGGAAGAAGATAGCTTAACTTTTAGAAAGTCTTATTGTCTAAGTGTTTACTGCTTGCAAAATAATTCTACAATCAAATATTAAACCAATGGGAGCCAAAATGGTCACAAAGAATAATAATTTTTTAAAAAATGAAATAAAAAAAATGTAACCAAGAAATATAAGCTATGATAACCATTCTGGAACAGGGTTCTGAAGTATACAGTATTTTTTTTAAGTTTTTTTGAAGTTCTATTTGTGTGGGGAGTTCCACCTAGGGTTTCATTAAGAGGTTTTGGATAAAAAGAAAACTTTGTAAATATTTACTCTGAAGATGAACTTCATGGTTGTTTTTCTTGAGTAACCTTCTGTAAGTCGGCAAAGTTCTGTTTTCAGTTTCATAGCAGACAGGGAAAGTCAATTATTGCTGTAATAGCTACTTTTTTTAGTTGCTAGATGCACAACTAGAGCATTGTGGAATAAGAACTGACCCTGGAAATGCTTCCATCAAGTCATTCCTGAAACTCTTGCGGCCAACTGACTTAATTTCCAGCATGCTTACACAGAAGCATTTGCCCTCCTGCAAAACTAGTTCTCCAAATATCAGGAGAGAGTCTACCCATGAGGCAGAGAAGCCCCAATCTGTCATTCTCCAGATCTGCCCACCCTTTTATTAGATCTATACATTTCAAAACAGTTTTCTTTAAAAAAAAAAATAAGATTTTCAGTTTATATTCTAAAACACAATGAACAAAAAAGGAGGGAAAAGGAGGAGGGGGAAAATAGGTCAGAGTACCAATTCTCAAAGATAATTGATAGAATTCATTTAGATGTCTTACAAAAAAGTGAGTGGAATGGACCAAATTAGTTGCCGTCTTAACTTTTCTTCTTCTCCTCTGCATTAGGAAATAATACCATGGTATGAATGAAACAAGAATTAGGTGATATTCACATTGATGCATCTACATCCTTTAAAAATAACCATTGACTTAACCACTAACTGCTGCAACGTTCAGGTATAAAGGCAAGACAAACCAGATTTTCAACCCTTTAACCTCTGAATGACCCCTTGATAAAGGCGCAAAAAGAAGGTCCAAAGCCCCGAACTGTTTTCACATCAACTGACGTTTCCTTTTCTCTCTCTTTATCATTGTCATCATCGATTTCCAATGAAAAAGCACATTTCCCTTGCAGGTTTGGGAGGGGGGAGCATGGTAGAGTGTATTATTTTTATAAGGTGGGTAGAAAAAGCTTTGATTTTGCAGTTTACCATGTTGAGGCCTCGAAGTGCTCACTGTCGGAGGGTACTGATTACCCAGCTCCATTCATCAAAATGTCAGTTTTCTGACAGCCGCTAATAAATATACTGCCAGAACCCCTCACACCTGGCAGCCATGGCACACTGCAACACGCAGCTAACCTAATTTGCTAATTGCTGCTTTCCCCATTAATTTTAGTCCTGTCTTGTTTGGTGTTGACATGGAGAAAAAGAAAGAAAATGGGGAGTGGGAAGCATAAAAATATGTCTGGGATTCTCTCTCCCTCTCCCTCTCTCATTCTTTTTGTTCTTTACAATTTTAAAACTTTCATTTAAAAATAACTTCACACTACTGAAGCCAGTCTATTTTTTAGAACCAAAGTTTGGTCTTGAATCATCATATTCAAGGTGCTTATTCCGTCCCACCAAGTGACCCAAATCTGCTCGCATAATATGATTAACAGAAAGAACTTTTAAACAAAACAGGCATCAGTCACGGGTATGATAAACTCAAGTTCTCACCATCATTTCTAATAACTGCATTAACCTTGTTGTTGTAATATTCAGCAAGGAGTTGCCTCGTGTAAGTGAGGGTGTGACTTTAACCTAACCAGTTCCAACTTAAAACATGGTTTATGGATGGAACCTTCAAGAGGACTGGAGTTACCATGTTTTTCATTGTTCATTTGTTTCTTTCCATTTTTTTAGCTGGGCTGTGTTAAGATTTGAAATATTCCAGCAAATGAATGTTTAGCATTGGTTTTTTGTGCCTAGTAGTCAGTCTTGACTTTTGGCGACTGCCTAGATTAGTTTGTTTTCTTGGCAAGGTTTTCCAGAAAGGTTTTTTGCCATTGCCTCCTTCCTTGGGCTAAGAGAGAATGACTGGCTTTATGACAAAGGCAGCACTAAAACTCATTTGACCAATTTCTACTTTGATGATACCAAATTGGCTCTTTGTTTAGAATTACACCAGACATATTTCAAAATTTTGTCTGGGATATGTAGCCAGATTTAATGACAAAAAATTATTTTATTTATTGTATAATGTAGGCTGTTTGTCTAATCAATGGCTGTTTGTTTCATCTAATGGAAACAATTAAAGGTCAACACGTCAAACTAACCTACATAAGCAAATCTGTCTTTTCTAGGGCCTCAATAATAATACTTTGCCTTCCAGGAGAGGAAAATGCAAGATACCAGGCTCCCATTCACTGACTGAGCCATATTCTCTCAAAATGTCTTTCAGAACTGGATTTGTCTGCAGTGAAATCTACCTGTTGACAGTTTGGAAGATTTCCTTTGTAGAAGCAACTAACATATTCTGTTCCACCCCTTCACCTCCCACAATATTGCATGCACAACAGCCGTCATCAATCAGTGTCAATTTGCAGTAACAATCCTATCATTTTGCTATGTGTCACCATAGTATAACTTGGCTGAAGGCTACATTAAACTCAAACTTCATTAAATTACAAATAATGACAACTCTATTTCTTAGAGTGCTTGTTCCACTGCCAGTCCCTTCCAAGTGATCTATTTGGAGTGCCTCCCTGTCAAGATTTTCACATTTAAAGGAACTTCCTTCCCTTCTCATTTAAATCTCACCTGTACATAGGTAGAAACTGTGAGTAGCCCAGATTTCTGTTTTCAATAAGTCATTCCTACACTAGCTTTCTAGATACCTGGCAGTTTGCACATGATGAGTCAACTTCAAACTGCTAGCAATCTAGATAAAGGCCATAACAGCTGCTCTTCTTAATATTTTGACTCTTGACACAAAGGGTAGCTGCTCCATCAGCTTCTCTTCTGAAGGCCACTGGGTCTTCCAAATGGAAGCATACCAAAGTGGTTCACAGCACCTCAGCAGCCTTATGATAAGTGCCTTTTGTTCAAAGCTCAGAGCTGTTAATTAAAGACTGGTGATTAATGATTAAGCTCGTTGTGGTTTCTAACTCAGACTCAAATAGTCCTACTGTTGCTGACTTTGCTCAAGACTTCAGGGTTGAATTCTGCTGCACACACAACTATTTATATATAAGTCCATCAGAACTGTTTAAAAAGAAAAAAGAAAAGAGAAGGGGTCTATTTTACATAAGGGGAGAGAAAAATTATTCTGAACCTGAAAATATAGAGGTCATCTTTTTCAAAGTAACAAGCTTATCTATATCAAGGCTCATTATTATTTACAAACCATTTACTAGATCTTCTAATGGTGATAACTAAATTGTCAGGGAAGGGAAAACAGTATAAGTCTCTGCTTAAATCTTTTAAAGAGAGCAAGTAAAAAAGTAATGGGCCAGACCAAGCCATTTTGCTGCTTCAGGACAAATTAGTTCTTTAGGCTGGGACATTTGGTGACAGTAGAGGGCACTTTAAATGGCTTCAAGTGCCAGGAGTAGAGCAATGATGTATCCCACAGTTTTGTGGAATCCGGATTATTATTATTTTTTTTCATTTTTCCAGTTCTCAGAGAATGCATGGTTGGTTTCTTGGGATTTTTTTTTAAATTTGACTTGCTTTTTCAAACTGTATTAAGTTTGTTTCGGGGTTTCTATTACTAAAAATAGGGACCATTTTGGTGGGAAGGTAACAGTGTTCCATGTGCCTTCAGCATTTAGTCATGTCAGCCACATGACCACAGAGATGTCTTCGGACAGCGCTGGCTCTTTGGCTTTGTAATGGAGATAAGCAATGCCCTCTAGACCCGGAAACAACTAGCACGTATGTGCAAAGGGAACCTTTACCTTTACCTTTATTATATATTTTACACTTCCAAATATCTGGAAACTGTATTGATTATAAACCTGAAATTCTGCATCATTGGGAGGAGTTAATTCCTAATCTACTACAGGTACAATCGTGGGATTGTTCTAGGAATAAAATGAGGCAATATCCTCATACACAGTATGTTGACTTGAGCTCTCAGAAAAAAATGTGTGACATAAAGGAAATAAAATAAAGATCCATTTAAAAGTGTACAGTAGTAAATAGCAAGAATCAAAATAACCAAGCTAGTGGTAATCTCAATAGCACTTAGTCTTATATACAGCCCTCTCTAAGCAGTTTACAGAGTCAGCATATTGCCCCGACAATCTGGATCCTCATTTTACCGACCTCAAAAGGATGGAAGGCTGAATCAACACTGAGTCAACCCTTAGCTGCTCAGAATCAAACTCCTGAAGTGAGCAGTGAGTTAGCCTGCAATACTGCATTCCAACCACTGCGCCATCACAGCTCTAATAACAGTGTGATTGCATACATGTGGCCTTGACATATGTACAAAAAGGACAGAACTACAATTGTGTCTGCCATTTTGCCTGTTTTGACCTTCTGCAAATATAGCTAGTAGTAAGTTACCTCCTTAAACCTCTGATGGGCTTAATGCATCTATTTTTTCTGTTTAAAATGCTTTCTCCCTCCCCCCTCCCCTCCCCCCAAAAAATAAGAGACTCAAAATAATGACTCTGCTACTTATTTAGTTGTTTAGTTTTTCACCCAACTTGATAACTCCCCTATAACCCAATTAAGGGTGATGTCTACTGTGTAACTCTCCAGATTTTCAATATTCAGAATTACTTCTGTTCTTCTAAAGCAAACATCACAATGTTGTTTTTCCTCTCTTAAAATCCTTGTGTTGTGCTGACCTGCAACTTCACCCAGGACTCAATCTTAAAATATATAAATAAATGAAAGTATTGCTGTACTGATGCTAAATTTGTTTCCTAATATATCAGGGATTAAGGATGAAGGTTGTTGCATCAGAACATCTGCCATCAAGGTAAATCTTCAGCAAGTGCAAGTCTTATTTTTAACATTTTCCACAGCCTCATTTTGAAAGAAGCTGCCATTTTAATTTGCCATAAAATCACAAAATAGGAACTCTTCAAGGGAATTATGGGAAATTTAAGCCATGTTACCCATCCTTACTTAAGCCTGTCAAGACACATTAAACTAAGAGGGGATTTTGCCAAGGGGTTCCTCAAAGTTGAAGACAATCCTGTGAAAGGATTATAGATTATTTCCCCCCTGAAAACAGTCTTTCTTTCTTAACTATTTTCCCCTGGAAGCAAATACATTTAATTCTAAACAACCTATTATGTTCATTTCTTCATTGGACAATAAAGGAGTGTGAGGAATCACTTTTTTTTTTCTCTTGTGGGGTCTACAAGAAGAAACCTTGAAAAATTGATGGAGAGTTTCACAAACAAGATGGCAATGCTCACCCTTCTCAAATGGAGCTGTTTCCAGAATGAGGCTAACCTTTTAAGAGAGAAGATATGTGTGCAAATGCAACAATAATCTTCCATATATGTATTAACAATAAAGTAGAAAGGGAAATAATGTATAATAAAACATTACCTCCAGGAAACAAAAATCAGAAAAATTATTAAGACTCTATCAGAGGCTCTGTAGTTCCCCATTCTACTAACCTAGAGTTTTGTTAGTAATAAAGGCAGCTTCTTAATGTTTCCCCCTCTCAAATGCATAATTTAGTATTCCCAAGAACGGGGGGGGGGCAGCATAGCATTTTCATAAAGGACTATGAAGTTGTCCAATTTTCCAGACCTGCAGGATGACAGCCTCTGAGTGCTGTATAGTAGAAGTCTGTTTATGCATTATGAATACATAGAGATTTTGCAATTCAAAGTGACAGAATTTGGCTTTTGCATTGCCTGGCATTACTAGATTATATTGCAGCAACTATAGAATCGCTAGAGACTGTGCAAGGATGCCTTGGGACATATAGTGGAAAAATCACCTGCCTGAGACCTAATGGCCTTAGCCCAAGACATGCTGTGCCAGCTAATAAATATTTTGGAGAAGGTTATGATGTCTCCTGTTGCCCTAGCTTGAAATCACAAACAAAAAAAAAAGTTATGCTGCTATTGCAGTCTCTCTCTCTCTCTCTCTCTCTCTCTCTCTGTCTGTGTGTGTGTGTGTGTGTGTGTGTAGGAAAGGGGGAAGGGGAGGATGTCATCTTATATATAAACAAAGCAACATAAAGAAAGAAACTAAATGTAGAAATAAGTAAGGGAGGAGAAACTGTTCTCAAAATGCCAAAATGATCTATTTCTCCTCTGTGATTTATTTCTGCCCAGTGCTCTTTGGAAAAAAGATTCCTTATTCAGAAGCAATTTGCTGTTCTTATAAGCAACCTATGAAAATGAACCCCCATGGCTTTCTCATTTAGGGAACCAAAAGTTGTCCATAAGAGTAAACAGATCCTGAAAAAGAGTTTTTTGTTCCAAAATGCATTGGACAAATACCCATCTTTGTGTAATATCAAACTGTATTATGCTTTGCCAGTATGGTAGAATTACAGAGCTTTGCCATAACTTGCCTTTGGAATGTGGGTAGAGGTGAAAAGAACACCATGTGGCTTTTCTTTCCAAATCAATGTGGAGTTGCATAAAAGGTTTTTGTAACAGCTGAATGTCGAAGAGAGCAAAAATTCAGATTTAGGCAATTCTGTCTCAAAACCCCTCTCAGTTAGGTATGTATGCCCCAAGTTAACCTTGGGCCAGCTTCAAGTATTGTTGAATTGTTGTATGATCACTATTCTTTAAAAAACTTGTATTTAAAAAAATGAAGTAAATGGATTAGAATACCATAAATAAAATTGGAAAGCGGGTGCTGCAACAATTTGCAATATTATTCCAATATCTATGCTTTTATTATGTTTTCATAGAAGACTAAAACCATTTCCTAATATCTCAATATTAATAAGGCAATGTTAACAGTGTGATATTACATCAAAAGAAAAAAGGAGGGAGAAAGGCTAAAAACTTACATCATTTAAAAACTTACAAAAAAATTAACAAAATTGCACAAAAGTCCCTTTTATTACATTGTGAGAAAAAAGTTTAAATTGTTTTAATAATATATATAGTATTGAATTCAATAGTGACATTTAACAGATTAAAAAAGTTGGAAGGGACCTCATAGGTCATTTAGTCCAACCCCCTACTCAAGCAAAAAGAACAAATTCATTCTTTACATGTAATCAGCAATCTAAAAGTAATATTAACAATCCTGTAGATTTCAAACAATGGCAAATAATATTCAACTCCTTAACCTCATTTTCAGTAGAAAGCAACGAGCACATACTAAACATATTTGAGTTGTGCAGTATTCATAAACCAATGATTTACTTGTATTGTAATTAAGATCAAAAGCAACTAAGTTTACAGTATTAAAATAAACTTCCACTGATAATGATTTGTGTTAAAAAAAATAACTGTTAGCACTAAGTGCAGCTATTTGAACTGATTCTTGAAAAACCCAAACCCTAAAGCTCATTCAAATTTCAGTGGAATTGGGACAGAAGTTTTCAAATAAAGCTCAGAGAAGAGCTGAATTGTAACAGGGTTTTCCCAGCCACATTAAAAATAGGAAAAATAAGGAAAAATTAAAGGGATATTAAATCTCTTTAAAACATAATCAGTATTGGAATACAATTCATCTTAATTATTTTTACCTAATCCTAAATACTTCCTAAATGAAATCTAGATATCTGTCTGCAACAGAGATGGTATTCAGCAGGTTCTGACCAGTTCTGGAGAACAGGTAGTGGAAATTTTGAATAGTTCGGAGAATCGGCAAATACCACCTCTGACTGAAGATTTTATACCCTGTTTCTCCAACAATACGGCCTCCCCCAATAGGAAGTCCCAGCATGTTTTATAGGCATGAAATGAAATTAAGCCCCTCCCCCCAAATTAAGGCCTATATTAAAACATGCAAAATGGTGGGAATGGTGGGGGGGGGGCTTGCCATTAGGAAGTACTTTTGTTGCACACCCAGATATGGTGCTGCCTGCATTGTCCCTGATACGAAGTGCCCCACCAATGCCGAGGTCAACATCCAAGCCGTCGCCGCCCGCCCGAAGATGGAAGGGGGGGAATTAAGTCACCCCCGAAAAGACAGCCTAGCCATTTTGGGGGGGCTCAAAAAAAATAAGACCCGGCCTTATTATATGAGAAACACGGTAGTATCCTTCCCCTGCCACACCCACCAATCCATGCCCACAGAACCAGTAGTAAAAAATCTTGAATCACACCACTGGTCTGCAACTTCTTTTATTGTGTTTAAGTAAAATTCGAATTTGGTTATTGAGAAAGCATCATATCAAACGGCAGAGTAGGGAACAGGATACAATGTGAAACTCAAATTCCTAAATATGCTGCTATTGTTACTGACAAAAATAACTTTGATTTATAGCAATGGATTGAATAACTGGATAGGCTATCAAATGTGAAAGAAATTAGGAATGATAATTTCTGATTTATCCATAAAACATAACATATCTTTCCCCACTGTAATCCCTATAATGTTTTCAAATGGTGCAGAACCAAATTAAAAAGAAATGAAATAAGGGGGCCTCTTTCATATGTATTTCCTTAGTGTTAGTGATTCTGTGACAGAATGAAACTTATTGAATATGGCAAATCTCAGTGGGTACAAATCTGACTAAGATTTTTCTTAGCATAAAAAAGTAATAGTTGTTCGATGTTGTCTATTTTTGAACTAAAGCAATTTCATACATTAAATTTAATAAATAAAAAAAATACATTAAGAATCTAATAATAAGAAAATCGGAACCATGTGACTTAGCCAAACTAGGATGCACAATTGTCAAAACAAAGTGAAAATAATGCAACAAGCTATCTGATAAAATGTTAACATTTTCATTCATTAGGGAAATAGGTCTCTATTTGAAACATATGATAGGATTATTACCAACTGAACAAGGACTGTAATATTATTATCATTGGAAGTAGGAGGTATTTGAAAAAAAACAACAGAATAACAGAGTTGGTAGGGATCTTGGAGGTCTTCTAGTCCAACCCCCTGCTCAAGCAGGAGAGCCTATACCTAGGTGGCACACAGAGCCATTTGTGCTGGCATGAGAGCTGCAAGCAAACTTAACTCACTGTGCATGCACGTGCCTTACAACTGATTTTCGGATGGTTTGAGGCCATTTTCGGCCTCCCAGAGGCTTGACAAAGGCTTCTGCAGGCTTCTGCAGGCTTTGCAGGCTGAAAACTAGTCCCGTTTTGTCACTTCCTGTTTTTCCAAAAATACCCGAAGTGACAAAACGAGGCTAGTTTTCAGCCTGCAAAGCCTGCAGAATCCTTCCTCAAGCCTCTGGGAGGCTGAAAAAGGCCTCAAACCAGTCGAAAATCAGCTGTGAGATGCAGTGCAGGTAAGGGAGTAGCCAAGGGTAGATGGGGATTGCACACGCATGCGTAGGGGGCATGGGGGGGTACACATTGACTTCTGGATGCTGGTACATGAGTGCAAGCGTGCAAGCGCACGCACAATTTTTGGCACAGGAGCCCAGAAAGGTTAGCCATTCCAGACAAGTGGTTGTCCTATCTCTTCTTAAAAGTTTCTAGTGATGGAGCACCCACAATGTCAAGCCTGAAATTGACATAAGTGTAGCCATTTTAGTTGTCTTAGTATATATTCTTTTTCCTATTTTCTCTGTGGCAGTAATGGAGGAAGGGTTTCAGGCTTGACACATTCCTAAGGGGGGAGGAGTGGAGATAGGAGAGTGTTATGACTAGGTGATCTTTCCCATGGGAAATGAGCTGTCTGTGCTGGGGCCCCTGGAGGTGGAGATTTATGACATCAAGCAACGTTGAATTATTTCTATTGGAGAATATGACTTTTGGGGGTGTTTCTAACTTCTAATATTGTGGAGTAATTTCGGGTTGGGTCAGATCCAGAATTACCATGGACTTTACTAATTTGATGCTTTCCTAAATAAAAGAAATCTTTTTGAAGATGGACTTTGTTATTTTTCTTTTAACATGGAATTCATTACTTGGAAACCTGACATTATTCCGGATCTGCCTCCTTTGCCGGCCCCTGCTTTCACGTCCAATCACAAGCTGTTCCAACTGGTCGGGAAGAAACTCAAAGGAGGCCAGCTCAGGCTGCAGGCTACTTGGAAACCTGACACACAACTTCTGAACACAAATCATTCTACTGGTTGATTGTTCTCACTGTTGGGAAATTTCTCCTTAGTTCTAGGTTGCTTCTCTCCTTGATTTGTTTTCATCCATTGTTTTTTTGTCTTGCCTTCTGGTGCTTTAGAGAATAGGTTAACGCCCTCTTCTTTGTGGCAGTCCCTCAAATATTGGAACACTGGTTATTAGGATTCACACATTGAATAAGATTATATCAAGATTATATCAAGATTATATCAAGATTATATCAAGATTATATCAAGATCTATGTACTGCTTCACAGTACTTTACAGCCCTCTCTAAGTGGTTTACAGAGTCAGTGTATTGCCCCCAACAATCTGGGTCCTCATTTTACCAACCTTGGAAGTATGGAAGGCTGAATCAATCTTGAGCCTAGTGAGATTCGAACTGCCAAATTGCAGGCAGCAGGCAGGCAGCAGAAGTAATCTACAGTACTGCATTCTAACCTCTGTATCATTCTAACCTCTGGCTCATTATGCATACTTAAGTGATGAATTGTAAAGTGAAAGCTGCTGGGCCACCAACTTATTTTCTTACACCTTTTCTGGGAGCAAAAATTTTAAGTAGCTTCACTACCAGCTGTATTTTTGGGTTAGACCCAAGTAGCCATCAACGAGTATTTCCTGCCTGAGTTGTCTTGCCTTCTAGTGCTTTGGAAAATAGGTTTACTTGTTGTGACCTGTTGGCCGCCGGCTCCTCCAGCAGCTGAATCAGAGGAAGAGGAACAGGCATGGGAGTCAGGGCAACCTGGGAGCTCCGAGGGGGGAAAGGGTAATGGAGTTAGCAATGAGAGAGAGACAGAGGTGGAGCCTGGGCTATCTGTCAGCCCTCAGATGGAGAATCAACAGCCCCCAGGTCTGGAGGTGGTTGGTGAAGAAGAGGAACAGCTGGGTCCAGTGCCTGATGCACGGCTGCACAGAAGGCAGAGAAGAGGAGATCAGTGGAAAGCCATGGGCCAATCCTGGGGAAGGAAGAGCCACCACTGCTAGCAAGACCACACCCTAGCTCTGGGGATAAACGGAAGGGGGCAGAGATGAATAGGTGTGGCAGACAACTATTCATCTTCCAGATGGATGGACTTGTTAGCCTGCAACAGAAACTTTGTACCGGGGCTACCGGCATTCCTAATGAAGGAATCTTTTGAATTCACGTCAGAGGATTTGTAATGTTCGGGGAGCTAGGTCAGAACATTGCCCCTCCTTTGTGGCAGCCCCTCAAATATTGGAACACTGCTATCATGTCACCCCTAGTTCTTCTATTCACTAGACTAGACAAACCCAATTCCTGAAACTGTTCTTCATATGTTTTAGCCTCCAGCTCTCTAATCATCTTTCTTGCTCTTTTCTACATTCTACATAAGTGTGGCCTTATTTAAGGCTTTATAAAGTGGAACTAATACTAATTTAATACTAATAATGCTAATACTAACTTCAAGGTGTACCTCCAATGAGATGGAACTCTATACAGAACTCTGTACAGAGGTTTTTTGGAGTTCTATAGAGAACGCTGATAGAACTCTATTTTTAATATAGATCAACTGGCCAACTGTTGAGTCAGAAACTTCCCCTAATTTCAAAAAATGTAATTCTAGTTTTAATGAAAGAAACACAATTAGTAAATATATACCATATTAGCTATGGACATCTCAAATACTATAAAACCTTACCTCATCAAATCTTAATGAGAATTTGGGCAATACAGCTTAGAATTCTTCTTTTTATGTTGATTTATAGATCTAGAATCAAGATAGCCTTTCTGGATAACAAATAAAAAATAATATTAGATTATTTCTTTTGTTTTACCAAAAGATAGTAGTTCCTTGGCATCATTGCCTGGTACATTATAGTAAAAAGCAGTTTCAGAAGCATCACATTTGATGAGATTGACTTTAGCAGAGCTCTATATTTCTTAGGAGATGGGTACGATGCATAGAGATTAACAATTTTTATTTTTATTTCTCTAAAGTTTTAATTTTAATCAATTGTGGTCATTTTTGTTTTGTTATATGCAGTAATAAGACTTCAGATAAATGCATTTGTGTCGTCCCTTAGCAAAGTCACTGATGTAATCAAACCTCTCTTAATGTGAAAAAATATGACATCAGCTCAGTAAAAAAAAACATTGTCATTGTATACAGATATAGTCAGAGAACATTTAGCATGATTGTCAGATGGAACTATGAGTTTTCTAGGGATGTGGTCTTTCACCAAAAAATGGGATACCAAGGAATAAGATACCAGAAACTACATCAAGGCTGTCAAACTGGCGATCCGCAGGCTAGATGCGTCATGCACAGGTCCACAAAAGGAAAAAAACATCATGACACATCATGTGACATCAACGTGACAGGGTAAATTTGACACCCATGATCTAGATGGAAATGACTTTTGTGTAGAGAAGGGGGGAAAAGTACATTCATAATAGATAAGGATTAGTAGAACATTAGTTATCCACTACATTAAATTCATGCATGTAATCCAGCAAAATAGACAACCTTTCCATCTTTTTTTTTCTTTCTGGCAGATTGGAAATTATGTTCTAGAAAAGAAAGTTATATCATAGAAAATATGGCATATGCCTTAGTCAAACATTTCTTGGGTCTCAGTAGTAGATTTTTATGGAGATGCACTTGCTATTCTTAAACTTTAGTCTTAAAAAAATTAAAGACCCTTTTTTAAAGGCCTTTTACCTTTTGCATATGCATAATTAAAGGCCTTTTACCTTTTGCATATGCATAGTCAGGGGTGGGATTCAAAATTTTTAACAACCAGTTCTGTGGGTGTGGCTTAGGTGGTGGGCATGGCTTGGTGGTCATGTTATTGGCTGGGTGTGGCCAACTCAATATCACTCACATTGAGGCATGCATCTCCTCGCCTGGCCTCTCATGACTGTGGGGATGCTGCAACAGTCATAAGTATGAAAAATGGTCATAAGTCACTTTTTTCATTGCCATTGTAACTTTAAATAGTCACTCCGGACAAGCAAAGTACCAGCAAAGGAGGGGGGGGAAACTCCAGAGAAGTTCCAGAGACAGGAAGTCTAGTCCTGCCAAGAATGTAATAAGGGTTAATGGAGAGGCAGTTTCTGTAAGCAACACCAGAATGTTTCCTTCCTGCCTTCCTTACAGGATTAGGCCAGTAATTTCTTCTAACAACCAGTTCTCCGAACTGCTTAGAATATTAACAACCAGTTCTAGAGAATAGGTGCGAACTGGTAGAATCCCACCCCTGTGCATAATCTTATATTACTATAAATTTTGGATAATCATGGAAGATTTACGAGAGAGATTATTGAAGGTATAAAAATTAGTCCTGCAAAGTTCAAGTCATCCCCCAAATACATACAAGCACCTAGGATAGCGGAGGAAAATATAAGAAAGCACTTGACAATCATTTTATTTTACAGTGGGTGACTGCCTTGGTCCTGTCCAAAGATATATGGGTAGGACCAAGCCCTAATATGTGACACATTCAGATCCAAAGAAAATGGTTCAGTAGCTGAGCAAGAAAGAGGCAATCAAGCCTTTTGGAAACCCACATAATTTCAGGACTGACATTTCCTAGATTCTTTATCGAAAATCCACCATGTCATTGATGTAGCTGGGGCATGCAGATGTATTAAGTTCTGACTGCAGTCCCTCTGCTTAAGAACTGTCAAGAAGCTTCATCCATTCATGTCGTTGTTTGGATGGACTGCTATGTATTTGGAATGTTCAGCCTAATCTTTCTGCAAAGTGGATTTACCAAAGTATGACCTTGTATTACCTTGTTTCCTGGATGCATAAAAATGTATGTGAAACAGGAACTTGGGAGAATCATTTTCAGTTCAAATTTTAATATGAATTAAGCCAATTTGCTTAGTCTCTAAACCCAAATGTTAAACAGAATGCAGGTATCTTTTAGTGTTTACATGTCTTTAAATTTTGACATATAGTGGACTGAAGCCTACAAAACCACTTTTGGAAGAGGTATTATCAACTTAAAATGCATCATATTTATGAGAATATGCTCACAACAATGTGAAAGTAGCATACTAAGATGTATCACATTGTGAGAGATTTGTTACAAACATGTATGTTATGCTAAACTATGTACATTTGGAAA
Source organism: Notechis scutatus (assembly GCF_049901735.1). Lineage (NCBI taxonomy): Eukaryota > Metazoa > Chordata > Lepidosauria > Squamata > Elapidae > Notechis > Notechis scutatus. Next base: position 28,801,190 of record NC_142011.1, read on the forward strand.
AATGTGCACAAAAATGCTATAAATTTTAATGCAGACTTTTTTAAAGTACGGAAATGTGGAAACCAAATGGAACGAATGTATAAACATACAGGAAATTAAATGATGCATAAGCGCTTTGTTCATTCCTTGCCTAGGATTATATTTTATTTACCTGAATTTAAAAGATTAATATATTGCTTTCATATTAAAATTTCCTCAGCATTTTTCAACCCATAAATGTCTTCAAGGGGAGGGGGGATGATAAAGAACAAATTAAGATTACAGAAGTTGCAACACTCCCATCCAATCAAAGCAACTAAAATCATTTAGAGCAGGGCTGGGGAAATATGGACTTTTTATGACCTATAGACTTCAACTCCCAGAATTCCTGAGCTCAGGAATTCTGGGAGTTGAAGTCCACAAGTCATAAAGAGGCCATAGTTCCCCACCTCTGATTTAGAGAATAAAAAAACCAGCAAGCTTCCAAAACTATTATTATAAATGTTGATACTTGTTGAACTTGTCTAGGAAGATCATTTCGCAAAAAGAATTTCAGTCTCTCAATTGACATTAAATAAACCACTTGTCACTTTGGCTGTGAATGATTGCATGGAGCATTCATAGAAAGTGAATGGCTGTCCCAAATATCTCTTGCATCCTATTTGCTTCATCAGCTTTTAAATCAATATATAAAGATTCCCCTGAGAATATAAATCAGATCCTTATTTTCTTAATAATGGTCATGAACACTTTTTATTCCCACCGCCCCCAAATATGAGTCTACCCTGCATGTTACTTTTGATACCCATCATTGAAACTCACTTTGCCCCTGCAAGAATATTTAAAATGCATTAACGTTAGATGTATTTATCTGAATTAATCTGAATAAAATCCCAGGCCAGAGTTAGACAAGTAAATAATTCCTTGTTGAAAAGTCAGTTTTTCAAGCTTAGGTTATGCTACTGACTCTAAAATCTTTGCAGTCATTGTTACAATTGAAACCCCAGAATAATAAGTCACCCAAAATTATTTGACTCAAACTAAACTCTATGGAGCAGCAAGTGAAAACATCAGAGATAAGGAAAGAGGTGGATAGTTCTTTTCCAAAACCTGCTCTCAGTACAAGCTTTGTTCTAGCCTGTCGCAGAGCATCAAGAAGAAATTGCTGCCTATCTATAGGTCTGTCTTTCTGTGCTGTCTGTCTGTCTTGTGCTACTAGGATGAGCAGCTTTTTTTCCTTATATCAAGGCCTATTCTTATTGGGATTGCATATATGCTGTACTATTCTTTCTTTTTGAGGATATTTTCTGTCTCTCTTTCTTTCTTTCTTTCTTTCTTTCTTTCTTTCTTTCTTTCTTTCTTTCTTTCTTTCTTTCTTTCTTTCTTTCTTTCTAAGATTCCCTTTTCTCTCTGACCTTGTTCTTATCCAGCAGGATGAGATCCTAGATGTTAAATCCAGGTTTCTCAGGCAAAGGAAGGTTAATGTTAAATCCAGGTTTCTCAGTGCTTGCAAGTGGTATAAATTAATTATCTGCAAAACATGTTGAGATTAATTTGAGGGTCACAGATTACCCACAACTGAAGACATGGGCCAAAGAAACCCAATTCTCTGTGTCTCAATAACTAGATTCACTGAACATACTGAAGCTATCCTTTTTCGGACTTAGCATAACACTCTGAACCACAAAAAACCTGAACTAATATTAAAAGCGATCAAGTTTAGCATGTTGCATAAACTTGATCTCTTGCTATCTTGGTTAAATGTGTACTGAGAAATCATCACACTGGAACATTAAAAGATGTAAAGGAAATTAGAACAAGGTGAATATGAAAAACAAAGATCAACGAGTGTATGTTTCAGTCGAACATACCATCAGAATGCTAACCTCATAGAAAAATTATTTCTGGATTCTGACCCTCTAAATTCAGTTGACTATGTCTGCAGTTAAATTCTAGCCCTCTGCCCTTGTTCTGAGTCAGCTCTTAAGAACATCCCTTGTCAGATTCAAGATGAAATTTGTATTGCATTTTCTCTTGCAAATCATATTCAGCATTTTGGATTTTATTCCAATTCTATTAAGAACAAAATCTAGTTATATATTTCATATTCCCAAGCAGCCACATTAGTATTGATATTGCTGCAGGTTCTATCAACACAAACCTTTTCTGTCTGGTGTTACATCAATACTAATAGGACTTTTCATGTTGGCCATTGCACGGTGGGAATTTGCAAGGACTATTGTGTGTACACCATAAATATGTATGTGCACGTATTTACTAATGTACGTACATGCATACAGAGACAGTCAGACCTCACTAATCAGAATCAAGTTGCAAACTTCATTGCTTGTAGTTAAAGGAAAATATCCATGTTATTAACATTTCAATAGTTCATACATGCTGGGAAAGTGATTACCCTTTACATCTTCAGGATGCCCAGATATGCCACAAATGCATTAACAATCCACTTTAAATATTCTCTCTATTCTGTCATACATATATACCTAGTCTTTACTTTGTCACATATTCAAACTCTCATCTTTTTTCTCTTTTATGTCTTTCTCATTGTCTCCCTATATTCTATACATATTCTACTCTACTCTATACCTGTTTTCCCTGTTCCCCATTCTTCCTTTCTTATTTCTTTAAATTTGTTTCACTTAAAATTTCTACCTTGTGTGTGCTGCTGATTTCACATTTGCTGTGGGATGAACTTCACATCTGCGAATGGATGACAGGAAAGATTAATAACCCCATGTTCTCCCTTCTCCTTCACTGTGAGGTTATCTAATGAATGAACAAATAAATAAACAAACCCAGAGTTTTGAAATTCTTCCCAAGCAGGGGCCAGTCTTTGAAAGAAAACATTTTACTGGATTTTTTTTAAGGAAAGAGGGTTTTTAAAAAATTAAAACATTCAAACAATTTTTAGTTTACATAGTAGGCATTTTCCCTCCAACTTTTTATGGAATAAAAAGAAGAAAAGACAACACAACAATATACAACTGGATTAATGGCCAATTCAAAGAATAATTACACATACACAAACACATATTCCAGAAAAATTACATGAAGATACTTAAATCAGGATTATAGTATAGGTCACATCATATGCATCTATTAATGAATTTTCTTCTACTGCAGAACTATTATATTGAACAAGTAAAATAGCTTATTTTTATATTAACAGCAAAATATACAGCTACAGTATTGCTTCTATTTGAAACTTAAATTTCACTAGGAAGAGGTTTATACCATTGGAAGAATTCAAAAGACTTCAAATGAAATAGCTATTTTGCAGCAACTCCCTGCTCCAGAGAGCTGCAGGGCAATTTTTTGAGGGAGGGGGGAGAAGCTAAAAAAAGTGAAGTTTATGGTTGTGACTGCATGATTAAAACCCCACTCCATTTTTAACATGTGTGGGACTTTGACTGCACCACTGAAATGTCCATCTAGACCAGTGGTTCCCAAACTTTTCAGTCCACCACCCCCTTGGTGCTACAAACTCATCCTCGGTGCCCCCCACCCATTTCTGTGGGCGTGGCCTAATTTGAGGGTGTGGCTTGCTGGTCATGTGACTGTCTGGCGTGACTTGCTGGCTGGGTGTGGCTTGGTGGTCACATGACCGGGTAAGTGTGGTTTGGTGGTCATGTGACTGGGTGGGCATGGCCAGGTGACTGGCAAACCAAATACAAGTGGTCCTCACTTAATGACCAGTTGTTTAGCAAGTGTTCTAATTTATGACTGGCCTCCCCAGAGCTACTTGACCTGTTTTTGGAGGTTTGACAGCCATGCATATACATACACACACACTCCCTTCTCATCCTGCTGGAGCAGGTCATTGGACTAGAATCGGCAAAGCATCTCTGATCAGATTTTAGTAACGTATAGAATCTACTCAGAGATGCTTTGCCAATTCTTATTGAATTGTTTTATTTGTATTTCTTTATTTTATGTTGCTGAATTGCATTGACATGTGTGTCCCTTCCTGTGCACAGCCCAGAAGCTTTTGTGATTCTTTTCAGCAAAAATTACCGACCTCTGGCTTTGCTCTACTTTTCAAACGTGCCGCCACTGCCGCGTTCTAGGTGCCGGCCCCGCAGGTCCACTCCATTGATCCTGCTGTACCGGAGGGACCTGCCCAAGAAAGTCCGAACGGAGCACTGCAGCAAGTCAATGGGGTGAGCCTGAGAGAGGGAAAGAGAGAGAGAGAAAAGAAAGAGAGAGAAAGAGAGAAGGAAGAAAAGAAAGAGAAAGGGAAAGAAAGAAAAATCTGATTTTCTCTATTGGGATTATAAAAAATTTGAGGGTTCGTTGAATCATATGATATGGTCCTGGGAATATTTGACATTTTTTTGTAATTGTATTTTAATGTATGTAAAATGCATATGTATATTTCTGATGAAATTTTTGAATATTAAAGATATTAATTAGATATCAAAGTTCTACAATCTGTAATGGTATGCAGGAATGACCTTAGGAGGCCAGGGGAAAAGATGCTGTCTAGGGAATGATCAGAAAGAGAGTGTGGGAGAGCCCACAGCTACAAAGAAAGAAAGAATCCTCTCTAACTTATCAGACTGTAAAAAAATGGAAGGAGATTTGTATTTTCAGACTTGCAAGATTCTGCTAATGTAGCCTTATAATAAAGTAAATTTAGTTCATCCATTCTCTTTCTTGTCTGGTCTACCTGGAAAGGCTGACAGAAACAATGAGGATTGTAGCTAAAAGGGTAATATTGAAACATTGAAAAAGTTTTAATATTCCACATATGAAAGACTGGCTTTGCAAATGTGTGACTTATTCATCATAAAAGGGGCAATATTATCTTTTTTGGCATAGACTTTATGATATTTTATAATAATATTTTGTGTCTATTTATAATACAGTATATGGCTTTTTTTTTTTGTAAACTAGGCACTATCTATATATTTTATAGGCAAGGTAGAATAGCTAAGATTGCTAAGGAAGATCGGGCACCATTGGATTGTTCTGGAAGAACAAGTAAAATTTTAACTGTTTTAAAAGTTATGTAAATCAAGATACTAAAAGCAGTTGTGAGCTTGGCAGTATTGATATAAAATTTTCAAGTCTTCAAATTACTGCCTTTTCTTAATCTTTAGAAATTTAGTGAATAATAACTCAATTCCCAGCCAGAATAGTTAAAAGTCACAATGACTTGACAATCTGAAGATAATTTTCTCAACACATCTAAAAATCACCTGATTTGGGAAGATTGACATACAATACCTATGTTTCCAATACAATAACCCTATAAACTACAGTAGCTCAATTAATGAAAATAATCAGTGAAGAGCTTTTCTGTCACCTTTATAAATTTGTAAAATTGCACAGTTCTGCAATGAAACATCACAATGAATACAACCTCATCAGCAATAAGTCTAAGCTCACCCCCATTTACAGTAAGGCTATATCAGTTTTAATCCACATAGTATGCTTCATCCCCTAAACATTGCCTCCCCCCTCAAAAAAAAAAATCTTTTTTTTCCTTCCAGTCAGAATGCAATGACATGCATCCTTTTATTTGCTTACCATCAAAGTCTAATGATCTCTCCCTGTATTAATCTCTAGATCAAATAACAAGGGCACACTGTTGAACAAAACATCTTTTCTTTAAACAATCTTTAAGCTCTTCTTTCTTTTTAAAATATACTTTATAAGGGAGAAAGAAGCAAACACTGATTTTTTTTTAAAAAAAATGGTATCTTGACATACTGTACAATTGTTTCAAAAATCTTTTTAATACATTTTGGATAGAGAGATAGAAAGATGATAAATAGATAAGAGAGAAAGAGAGATGATAGAGTGTCTGAAATGTTTTAAGATAATAAACCCATGTAGAATCAACTATTCGGACCTTGATACATATTTCTCAATCTTGCAATATTTACTCATCCACAACTTCCATTATAAAACCATACAAGGTCTACTGAACATGAAGTGTTTCATATTCAGATGCAAGCAATAATATTTTCCCCAAAAAGTTATATCAGAGTCCATAAAGTTATTCCTTTTTCCTTTTTCAAATATGAAACTATAAAAGAATATGCCTAGTAAATAATAGATGAGTAATTAAATTTATTTTTAAACAGGATTGAAGTTCAGAAAAGGGTTCAGCAAGCTAATATGCACAAAGAATCTGCCTACAAAATTAGCTCTCCAGCAGACGTTCCTATTATAAGGATTGATTCCATACACATAATCACACATAAACACATACATTTTGGAGACTGTATCTTACAAATCAGAACTGAAAATGCTTTTTTTGGAACAAACACCCAGTGCCTTTGATAGTGCTACTGGCTACACTTTCCAAATAGATATTTAATTTAGATTGAACAAGACACTTGCTGTGGCAAATAAATAGCAGTTTATTAATGAAAAGTCTCTTTGTAGATGCTTAATGACCATTGAATCTGGCATTTCTATTAATCTGAGATAGTGTTTAATAATCAATTGGCTTTTGTTTATTATGCAATAATAGTCTTATTAAATGGGAATTAAATGCCTATTAGAGAATCTTAACTTAAAGCATCGGCATCTTCTGAATGAGGCTACAGTAATTAGTTTTCTTGCTACTTAAAAGAGAGTTGAGTTTCATTGTTACAGTATTGTAATGTACATTACAAAACCCATAATCAAGAACCTTGAGCTGCTGAACATAAAAGGAAGGAGTAAGAAGTTTCTAAGGCTCCATTAAAAATCTAATGTTAAAATTATTTGACTGGTTTGCATAACTTTACATTTTTAAATAAAAATTGATCCTCCAGAGACTTTATTAGCCTGCAAGGAAACAATGCTCAGTGTTTTATTTTATTAACATTAGAGATATTTTAACAAAGCAATATTATAATACTCTTAAAAATAGAAAACATTTGAAAAATAGAGAAACCCCATAATTTAAATAGTGCTTTGGATTTCAAGCCAAATTTATTTTTTGAGAAGACATGAGCAAAAAAATAAAATTAAACACACCATGAGAATTGTTCATCCATTTTATTATGCTTAACCTACAGTTAACAGCCCAATCATTGTTACAGCCTGATTTCAAACACTGATGGAAAGATCTATATTCAAGAATAATTCCTTTAAAGAGTCATATTCCTTTAACTGAGTATGCATCTAGTTGCAATCTGATCTGTTTCTTGCTACATTTAACAAAGAGTTCTAGTAAATGTCAAACATTAAACTTCTATAAAAAAATAATTCTTAGGCATTAATAATTTTATGCAGGTTAATCATTAAGGAACTAGCATGTTCTTCATACCTGGTAACTTAAAGCAGAATTGTTAAGGAAAAAAAATAGTTGCTTAGGAAGGGAATAACAGGAGGCCAAAAATATTGAATTACCAATAAACATTTCTTAAAGATATTTCCCTGGTTTCTCCACTTGACTTTGCAATGAAATAGCAAGGTCCCTCAGATACATAGAGTAGAGCTATAATTATATTTCCCCCACCCCCCAAAAAAAAATCAAATACAAAATAGGTCTTCAAACACTCTCACAAACAAGCACACCCACCGAGAAGTACTTGCACAATTTTTTAAATTGGTCTTATTTTTAATATATTAGTAATAAAATCATAATCTAGCCAAACTGCAAAATTATGTGTGTGATATCTTAACTGTATGCACAACAGCAGAAACAGATAACAATTAGGCTTGGTCCCAAACCATAAAGCAATACATATAAATGACTGGTTTTTTAACAACAGAAGTTTAATAATGAATAAACATTGCACCATAATATACTGCCATCATGTTCAACTTGCTAGTACATTTTCTGCTGAGCTTTAGCCACAATTATTTATTTGAAACATTTATGTTCCTTTGCTTTCCTTAAATGTAGCACCTGATTATATGGTCTCGAGGAAAGAGCTAGTGCTTCCTCCAAAACAAAGCTAAATCATTTCTATGTCAAATATCAAAATATATCTTCCAAGTGAGATGCAATAATATAATTGCTTGCAAATATGGAATATTTAATAGTACTTAATGAACATTTTCACAATACTAAATTATATTATTTTCTATTGATTCAAAAAGGTAATAATTTTACTTTCTGCATTATGAAAATATACTTTGGAGCAGCAGTAAAATAGGTTAATCACACTCAATGTACCTCAGAAATCATTGTCTTTGCAGTTCCTAATTCAGCTAGAAAGTATATTTTAATGAGAAAACGAATCAGTATAGTTCAGTACACAAACCCTTTCATTTACATTTCTATATATATTTCTCTCTCTCTCTCTCTCTCTCTCTCTCTCTCTCTTTATATACATACATACATGTATGTATGTATGTATGTATGTATGTATGTATGTATCTAAACTGCCATTATGTGAGTGGTATATCTCCTCTCTATATTATATAAATCTCTGCTAGTAATCCTTCGATTTAGGTTCATTTCTGATTAATGTGAGGAAATTTGTATATATGTAAGTATGTATTATTGTGCTTTTAACAAATGGGGCAAGAGAGCTGGCAACCAAATTTCCCCAAATAAAATCCTCTATAATTTTAGTGAAAAAGATAATAATTAAATACTCAAATTCTGTCATAACATCCTGTCAAAGCTTCCAGAGATCTAATTTGCTCTGCACTTCTTGGCTTTAAAAGGGGAGGGAAGAACCAAACAGGTAGCTTTTCAATATTTACAGGATATATAGGAACATTCTCTTGGTCATAACTTACCAGTTTTTAAAGTTTGGAAGCTCTCTTTTAATATTAATAGACCATCTGCTACTGAGACCTAATATTCACCTTAGGAAATGTTTGCTGATTATACTAAAAAGCTGAGTGTACTAAAGGGTCATTTGTCTTCTTTTTCTCACTAGTCTTGGTTTAGATGTACTATTTTCATAATTATTGGATTTCAGAGTATTTTATTCCACTCCTTCTCCCTCTTCCTCCCTCCCTCCCCCCCCTCTCTCTTTCCAGCATGAGCCAAAGGCGAAACAGGTATAATTGTCCAAATTGCTGGAATGGACGACTCTTTGGGAATAATACATTGTCTGCTCTGAATTTTTAAGTCTGGTATTTAGTGCAGTAAATTAAAAAACTGAGCAAGAAAATTATGGTGGTAGAAAAATATTTAAAACTGGTACCTCAACAGCACAACATCATATTCTTCATAGGATAATATGAAACATTACATCAGAATTAATCTTTTCCTTTTGACTGGCCATAATTTTAAAAAAGATGGATGGAAGGAAGGACAGACAGACAAATGGATGGATAGACAGACATAGACAGGCAGATAGTGCCAGCTTTTTGACAATGCCTTTCTCAAATTATCCTCCAAAATGTTTTGTTACAAGAATAAAATTTGTCAAAGCAATATTAAATATGATCACACTTGATTTCTGCTTTAAAAAATTTGTATATTTGAAAATGTTCCAAGTACAGTTTTGGGACACTCCAGTATTTGCTTTCCATTTTACAGAAGTAGAATTTGTCCCTCCTTCAAAAGTCTTTTATAATTTTAAGTACAAAAGAATGGGAAGGGGAGAGAAAAAACCCACACCCCTCCAAGTTTCTTGCACTGGGCTAAACCATATTAAAATATAAGAAGTACTGGGCATGATTCAGGTCTTTATTGTAGGCATACAGTTGATTTTATTCTAGGCTAACTGATGTTCTGTGGTGAACCAATTAAGTCTGTCTCCCTCCCTCTCCCTCTCCCTCCACCCCCTCCTCTCTCTTCATCCATGCTTTCAATGTTTCTTCTAGAAGCAAAGGCAGCAATTTCAAAGTCCCAGAGTGCCATCTTCTGGCTGTTTTTACTTAGTGACAAATATTTAAATAATTTAACTATTTAATTGGCAGATGAGCCATGAGTCAATAAATATATATGCATATGGCAATATGAAATCTGAAACAGGCAATGAACATTGTATTCTCTTCAAATATAACACCCACCCAAACACCCACTGGTGTTTACTTCCTTTTTTTTCCCTAAGTATGAATAATATTGTGTTCCGATTTCAATCCACGCTTCAATGTTAATAAACACCCTGATAGATAGACATCTTGGCAAAACCAAACCAAGCAATACTTAGCTTTAGGTTAATATGAATAGAATCTGAGTTGCCAGCAAGTGACCAGGAAAAGGTCCCAGTTACAGCAGACATCATAATCATCAAGTGCATATGCAGCTACTGTTGAAAAAAAATGCATATTAGGTATGGACCCTAAAATAAAAGTACAAATCCCCTTGAAATACTTTGTACTATCCAGGACACCATTCCTCTAAGGGGCAACCAAAATTATCAAAGGATTGCAACAATTCACCCAGGTATAATCTCTAATATTCTGTAGCTTAGAAAAAAGTCAAGTAAGGCAGAACATGATAGAAAAAGTATCCAGTATGCTATATTTGAGAAGGGAAATTATATAAGGAGAATGTTTTTTCTATTTTTCATAATACTAGAATTCAGCATCATCCTGTGCAGCTAAGTGGTGAGAAATTCTAGGCAGATAATTGGATAAATTTCATCACATAACTTAAAAGAAAAATACAGAATTCAGTTTTACGTGCTGTGCAATGTCCCTTAAAGTTTAGTTTTTTTAGGAAAAGAATTAGAGAACTCCACAGAAGTTAAAATTATATTTACAGTATCTCCTTTATGAGACATAGTGGGGAATCTCCAAATCATAGTGGCTGGAGAACAGAAATATATATGGGAGGGAGGGAGGGAGAGGGAGGGAGAGTGGGAGAGAGAGAGAGGGAGGGAGGGAGGGAGAGAGAGAGAGAGAGAGAGAGAGAGAGAGATTTGGGAACCAGGGAAGGAAAAATGCTCAAACATAAATTATACATGATCATTTGTCTGAAACCCCAAACTTTTTCCTTGTATAAATGTAAATGAATTATTAATCCTCCCTACTGTTTTTTCCCCTGCCACCCAATCAATAGTCCCCTTAATAGTTGGATTTCAAATATAAGACACATCAAGTGAAAAGAGAAAAATGGGCCAAAAGACATAAAATGATGTACCACTTACAGGTATCAGAAATTTTGCTTCAGTTCTCCATAGGAAACAGGAAAGAAGAAATTCCATGCTTTCCTCACAATATTCAGTTCTTCCCTTAGCTTTGATAAGATCATACAACCTATAAATTTAAATCAGGAGAATTCCTACTAACCATGTTTTTTTTTCACTTGAGTACTGCAACAAGTTATGGTTAATCTTGAAAAGCTGTACAAATTCCTCCTTGCAGCCAGAGCAGAGGAGGAGGAGGAAGGACCTCACTCAAACCCAAGCAAACAGTTCTTGTCATGCCCCCCCCCCACCTGTCGGAGTCTGAATCCGAGAAGGAAGATAAACTGCCATCAGGAAGTGGGGGAGTGGCTTCTGTTGGCTGTGGAGGAAACTGGGGAAGGGCAAAGTCAGGCTGGGCAGAGCAGAGAAGAGGTAGAACAAGGGACAGGAGGTTCAGAGGAAGACCAAGGCCCACCCTCTCTTCATCCTAGGGCACGCAGGGAAGAATGGAAAAGAGAGCAACGTGGGTAGCATGGCTTACAAGAGAGGAAAGGGTCCTGATTCCCTTCACAAGGCACACCTGGGAAGGGAGTTTAAAGGAGAACCAGTTGGGAGGGGCGTTTGTTGGGAACAAACATTGAGTTTATCTTGTGTGGCTGCTGTTATGAGTTCCTGGCATACTCCCAACTGGTTTGATTTACTGCCTTGTTACTTCATTTCTGGAATTCCATATCTTGCTCTGCCGGATTTATTACCTTATTTTGCCTTGTTGGATTTATAGTTTAAAGTTTTCAATTTATACCATTTGGACTGGAATATCTGCAGCCAAAGGCTGGTGCAGGTTCATGGGAGAGTTTTTCTCTAGACCGGAAGGTAACCGGGTCATTGGGGCAAAGTTGGAGCTAATAAAGGGACCTCTACTTATTCTCTGGCTGTTTTGCCTTTATGCCATGCCCCGGGTCATCATCATCTGCTTTGCATATAAATATGTCCACCACAAATATTATGAAGACTACATGTCCCTCTTTTTAGTCACAACAACTGCACTATAACCAGAAAGAAAGACTGGGAACTGATTCTTTCAATCATTGCAGAGAAGATTTATTCTACCCCACAAGTACAACATTTGCCAAAATTTTCTTCTCTGTGGCCATTAGAAAGGTAGCTGCAGTCTTCACTACTGCTGATCCTGCAGGCTATTTTAAATCTTCCTTCCCTGGACTGTGGGGGCGGAATCAAGATTGTAGGGCTGAGATAATAGCCTTACTGGCAGAATTAACAGGATTCAGATTGCAGAATGATTAAGCATTCTTCTTGTCTGGTGGTTGCCCCACAACCTGCAAGCAATCTTTAGTCTCACGTTCAGCACACATGTTTTTTATCACAATATGGTTTCCGATCCTAAGCGTTCCCTGGATGAGAGAAAATCCCATCCACTATTTTTGTTTGGAAGTTTGGAAAAGATGCTATGGGGAATTCCTTTTAAATTCAAGCTGCTGCCTTGTTATAGTGATTTCTGTCTCACTGCAAGGGCCCTTGAGGTCCCGATACATCATTCTATCATTCAGTGACACTGAAAACTGTACTTTTCACAAAAGAGAAACTCCAAGTCTATTTTCAGGTCAAAGGGGCTGGATGGCAATCAGAATCGTCTAAATCTGAACGGAGATGCTTGCAGCTTGGGTGAAATATCACCAATTCTGTAACCCTGGACTGTAAATGTACATATGAGTTTCTGAAAATAGTTTTCAAGAGAAAATGAGAGGGAGAGAGAAAGGGACTCTGGAGTTTACTAATGTCTTATTTCCCTGCAATTGCAATTTTTCCTATAATCTGGTTCTGAGGGAGTTAATGCACCTGCCATTCTGGTGCTGACAAACAGTTTTTCAGATGAAAATGGAACATTAAAAAAGAGAGAGAGAGACTCTCAAAGATTGCACTCTGGAGATTTCCTGAGTCCTGCCAATAACTAGCAGGTACCAAGCACATGAACATTTTTGACTGCTCTATGATTGATGGTGTGTATTTGTGGCTTGCTGCCTAAACCTCTATTTTGCTTTGTGCATCTCACTTTCAACTTCCCAACCCTTCCTCCTCCTCCTCCTCCCACCTCAGCAGTTTGGAATAAAGACATTTCAGCCATTTGGGATGAGAAGAATGATTAATCTAGTGCTTTCTCTATTTTGAAGCGCTTTGTTCTATTGGGAGTTGGGGGAGTAAGTAATCCATTGGGAGGAGTGAAATGTTGCTGCAAGGAGTAAAGCCTTTTGTTCAAGTCATGATGCCCATGCCAATGTTTTTGTTGGTGGGGAACTTTTTGTCAAAAAGCAGGAGACATATACCAGTAGTCCTCGATTTACAACAGTTCATTTAGTGACCGTTTGAAGTTGGCACTGAAAGCACTGAAAAAGTGACTTATGACCATTTTTCACACTTATGACCGTTGCAGCATCCCCAATGTGATTTATATTGTGATTTACATGTTTGATAATTGATTCATATTTATAATGGTTGCAGTGGCCCAGGGTCATATGCTCCCCTTTTGTGACCTTCCGACAAAGCAAAGTCAATGGGAAAGCCAGATTTACTTAACAACAGTGTTACTAATTTAACAACTGCAATGATTCACTTAACAAATGTGGCAAGGAAAGTCATAAAATGGGGCAAAACTCTCTTGACAAATTTCTCATTTAGCAACATAAATTTTGGGCTCAATTGTGGTCATAAGTCAAGGGCTACTTGTATAACCAATTCCTTATGTGTCCAATCACATTTGGCCAATAAAGAATTCTATCTATCTAACCAGCAGAACCAGGCTAAGATAATTTGCTGCCTGAGATGAAAGATTCTACCCAAGCTCTTCTCATCACCAACGCCTGATACCAATGCCAGACTGCGACTACAGTTGAATTTTCCTGAAATATAGATTATGCCATTTCAACTCTCCATACAGGTAGGGTTTTCTGCAAGGTTGCTTACAGACACTACTTGCATCCCAGGATCCATGAGTTAAGGCAATGACCTCATCCTCTAACCACCTTCTCACGGCCTGGTTAACCAAGAGGTCTGGTCCTCAAACATCTGGAGGCCCCAGAAACAGTTGATTTAAGCCAGGCTCGACAAATTTCACTGTTCTATGGAGATTTAGCATATTGTGTTAGATTTAAACATCTTCCTGTCTCCAGATTCCATTTGCCTGTTTACTAGCAATGTAATTCCTTTGAAATCCAGTTAGGAAAATATGGTTTGTATTGAAGATACAATTCTACATTCCAAGAATTAGAATTATTAATATGTTCCATAGCCATAAAAAAACACAAGGCAAAAATACAATATTTCTTTAAACATATTTAAACTGAATAACATTTACAGATATCATGGTCTCATGATAGTTTACTTCCCTTGTTTCTCTGTTTATGTATTATTTGACCAAATTCAGAGTTCTAGAAAATTCTAAACATTGCATGCCCTTTAGTGACATTTGGTTTGGCTGTCTTAATAAAAGTACTAGCCAATGTTGGTTTGTACTTTATTAAAGTATAAAGTGTTTCTAACATGTGTTGAAATTCACAATCCAAAGCATATGTTTCCAAGAATTTTTGCACAAAAAAACCCATTAAAGATAATAATGCATTGAAAAGGAGCCTGAAGGACAGAAAACATTTTTACCAAATCTGTTAAAAATATAAAATAGATCTACTAAAACTGTGAATGCAGTCTATTCACTCTAAAACAGACAGAATTACTCTTACAAACCAGGTAAATCTACAAAGCTGTACAAGAGTGTCACCTACAGGGGAAAAATAAGTGAGAAATGTAAGTTTTAAATGGCTCAAATCACTTATAGTTGGAGAAAGTCAATAGTTGGAAAAAGATTAAGAGTTCAAGAGATGCTTTATTTTTATTAACATAATGGCATGGGTTGTTTGGTTCACCAAGCGATAAATGTTTGTCAGATTGCTAAACTAGAGGCAAAAGTGGATTATGTACACATTACAAAGAAGCAACCCTCACTTGTATTACCTTCAACTCTCTTGCACCAAAATCAGTCATCAGACTATTGCCTTTTCTTGTAGATATGTTATAAACTGATGCAGGTACAATCAAAGCAATGCTGAGAAAATAAATAATTCTAATGCTGACTTGAAGAAGATAATAAGATATGGCAAAGTTGCTGAACCATTTTATGAAACACACAATTACAGTTCTCAATTTTGCAGGCATGAAGCCACCATCAGAACAACTTCATCCGCTAATTTTAAAATTGATTCAACATTCTGCAGATCAGCTTAGTTTCTCTGACTGTGAAGCACTGAACAAAAATAAGCGTCAACTGTTTCTCTGTTCTATGCATGATGAACTCCACCACAAAACCTGTGAGATTAGTCAGATATGTGTCTTTTAATTAACTTGGAAGTAAATGAGTGGGAAGAAGCAGCAGAAAGACTGAGGATTGAACTAGGGAGCTTGGTCTGCTAAAAATATGTGCACTCTTTTGAAATCCTAATTCCCATCAAGATTTACAATTTTCTGGCTTCTCACATTTTATACCAGAGGGAGGAGTGTACCTAAACAATAGGCATTGTAGCCAGAGATGCCCTTTCTATGAAAAAGTAGTTTCTATGGTTATACAAGTCAAAGAAAGAAAAAGAAATGATATAAAATTATAGATCTCAAGCAAAGAGAAGACTCAACACTCAGATAGACTGCTGCACCCAATATCTAAATTGGGAGAGGCTAATTTTCCCCTTTAGTTCTACCAAAAGAAGCCTTGGCAATATTATTTGACTTCAGTATCTCTGTTTCCTCCCTATAGGCATTTAAGATATGCATAACTATGTCTTTTAACTAATGTGACATTATAGGTTTGCTAGGATGAGAAGGAAGAAAGGAAGGAAGGAAGGAAGGAAGGAAGGAAGGAAGGAAGGAAGGAAGGAAGGAAGGAAGGAAGGAAGTATTTTCCCAATAATGCAACACTTTGTTATTAATAAGATTCTGCCCATTCCTATCTGCATCCAGCTGCTTTATTTGGGTGCTTTGTTATGACACTAAGTGCACCTAGCATTATTGATACCACTGCTGTACTACTTTCTTTTTCCACATTCATTCAATCTCCATTTGAAGGTCTTTATGTTTATTTTTTCTACTTCTTATTGACTCTTCTAACACCATTCACTGCAATGTCAATTATCTATATTTGTTTCTTTATAACTACAGTTGTGCTCAGCTTATTATGGACTAAATGATTAAAGCGTTTGAAAGTCCTATAGGATCTTAACCTCTTTGATCTGAACCACGTTTTTAAATGCAGTGATTTATTTATTATACTTTAAAATTTCAGTGTGACCCTACCAAATCTGGGTTTCAAATCAAACCCATAAACATGAGCTTAAATTCCTTTCTTGCTTTCTAAATTCCAGTGGATATGTAGAATATTAGAATATTATTTATTTGGCGATTGGACACACAAGGAATCTGTCTTCAGTGCATAAGCTATCAGTGTACGTACAAACAACAAAGTAATATAATCATAAGATACCAATAATAGAAGGTAATAGGAAAGATGAGAAGGATACAGCCCTACTACATGGATAAATATCATAGACATAAGACTGCGCTGTGGAATGAGGTGTTCAGCAGAATGATGGCATAAGTGGGGGGGAATTGTCTCTGTCTAGTTGTTTATCAAACTCATAAAATGAGCTTAAATTCCTTTCTTGCTTTCTTAAATACCAGTGGATATGTATGCTAATTAAACCATTTTTCTCTTTTATAATGAAATATAGCTATGCTAGTAATTCCCCTTTTTGTTGAAGCATTGTACACAAATCTGTCACATGCTATACTTCGGGGGGGGGGGAACCCTCCCAATTCTTTCCTAGAGATTTTATACAGTACATTGGAATTTGCAGAAGAGAGAGAATGCATGGCAACAATGTGGAAAAACTTTGATAATTAGGGCATAGAATATATGTTGTTTTTTTTCTGGATTAAAAAATATCCTGCCTTTCCTTTTGTCCAGCCAGCATTATAGTTTGCAGAAACAATGGTGCTTGTAAGGCAGCCATGATTAAGGATGCATCAGAGCATTCGACAACATCCATTGTCCATCACTAGGATTATAGTGTTGGCCCCAGCAGAGACAGCCAGGATTAAGGAGGCAGAGCGATTCACAGCTTTAAAGGGCATTGCATAACAGACACATCCTAACAGATTTTAAAGGTGTTCTTTACACCTTTGGAATCACCATGTTAAAATGTAATGAGAAATGGAAATGACAAAAATCGTACACAAGGAAAACAAAAACCCGCCTTTTATCTTTTAATAATGTTAGTGATATAAATGTCAATGGCATTAAAGCTTGAGGCAGTAGAGTGATTTAAGGGAGTTGAGTAATTAAAAAAAAGGAAAGAGAAGCATGTTTCACTGGCTGTTAATTTGTGGCTCTCCCTTTTCCTCCAAAAATGCACCACCACAATAATCCTAATAGCTGCAATCACAGCATTTACTGCACATTATGGCATCTAAGAAAGTGCTGACTGGGACAGCCGACAACCATTTTGCAATGTAATTCACACCATAACATCAACTCTGTCTCTTGCCTTGAAAAAAACGAGGCAATACTTTTTTGGAAAGCTAAAACTGACTTCCTGATATTCAGCAACAAAGGCTTATGTGCATAAAGAGAAAGGGAACATATACATAAACACTACTAGCTTTTAGCAAATTAATTCTAAACTCCAAGCAAAAGTGTTTATTTTCTCACTCTTACTAGCAGCTCTAAGTTTGGAAAACATGTTTATTTTATTCCTAGAATTTTATGGCTGATGTTTATCTCAATAAGCTGCTGCATCAAACTTCTCTCTAATTCTGTTATTTTTAATCCATTTTTAATTTCAACCATAGGAACGCGTGCAAGTAGTCACTGAAGAGCAGCCTTGAACAAATCCATTTTTTCTCCATTCTCCATGCAGAATTTTGTTTTTCTTCCTCATTCTCATTCCCTTTGTTTAGAATAAGAATTTCAAAATAAAATAACTCCATCTCCTTCAATTCGGCTGTAGAATTGAATTGTGCAAATCAGGGGCAAAGTTACCCATTTTTCAGACTGAGAAGTGCAGGCAGCACAGGAAACATTGATGGAGGGGGTCTTGATTTATTAGGTGGGAAAAAATCAGAAACCAGAGGGCAAATTTCTGCATATTACTATTAATCCAGCAGTGTCGATATATTCCAATTCTGCTTCTCTTTCATGAAATAATTAATATATGTTGCAGTTAAAGGAAGAGTGAATGATTCTATTACTCTGTTGATCACGAACTAAATTTCAGCAGAAATGTTACACACTTATTGGACATAAATTTATTGAACAAAATTTGCTATCATAAGATCCTCAGTGGCTCACAAGATATACAGTAAAAATATAATAAAAAGAGATTAAAAAATCAAACAAAATCCAAACAATGATCAAGCATTCATCATTTTGGCTATGACCTACAATACATTGAGACCTGGATGGAGGTAGAGCTCCTTTTGGATTTTCCAGTAATTGTCCAAGAACTAATTTCTGCTTAAATTTTAATATTTTGAAATCAGCCATGTTTGGCAAAGGGCTTCTACCTAGCTGGTCATACACAACTATTCCTAAATTTGCTTGGATGCAAGTAAATATAATTTAAGTATATTTTAACTGTTCTTAAAAATAATTTAAAAAGAAGTCAGGGTGATACATGTAAATAGCATATTTTAGTCTACTTATTTGACTAATCAGCCTGTAGGGACACAAATCACAACCACAAAGTCAACAAAAATGTAAAGATTGGTGTGCAGATTCAATCAAAACAGTGAACGTGTTGATCAAGCAGAGGAAAGAAACCACTGTACAACAGTATTACTTTTTAATGTGTTTAGCAAAAGGTGAATTGCCAAGGACAAATGAGAAGCACTGTAGACAGTAACCTTAACATGATGTAACTTTCTGAACTTCTTAATCAGTTAAGATGGTGATGATAGACTTTCACACTTCTTTTTCTTGCCAGCACTCTGTGGTCAATCCAATAGTTCCCCTTGTGGCTCTTAAAATCAAAGGGGAGACTTGCAATCAGATCGGCATTCTCAGATACAGACATCTGTTTGAGAATTATTTTTTTAGTCTAATTAATTATAACATTATTTACTATAGGATTGTTAATCTCCTCTTTAATTTAAAAGTAAAGAAGATACATGGACATCAACGGTAGCATAACTTTGGTCTCTGGAAGACCCAGAAGAAACTTTGCTAATTCTCTCCCCCCCCCTCACCCATTCTTCCCCTCAAATAATAAAAGCACACACTGACAGGCACAAGAATCATTTTAACCTAAGTGTCTGGGAAATGTGTATGGAAAATACAAGGCAAAAAAGTATATCTGAAGAGTTGTGTTCCATGATTTTCACAAATATCTGCCTTATTTTTGGTTCTAAAACAAACACAAGTCTACAATGTGTCACAAAGTTTTCTCTTCCTTTGGCAAGAAACACTGCAAAGGGGCATGACACTTTCTCTTTGAAGTGGAGATGCTGGGGGCTGAACTGAGACCTTTTGTATGAAAAACATGCTTTTATTACTCAGAGTCTGGCAAGAGAATCTGGAAATGGACTGCTTCTCCCATACAATGTATTTTGTTTAAAAGTTCTATTCCAAATAACACACATACAAACAAATTATGAGCAGTAGTTTACAACTAGGGATAGTAATAATAGAACAGCTATCCCTGAAATGTTGAACTGGCATCAGTTCCTGTTGTTTTAACTTCAGGTGAAGATCATATTTTTTGGTGAAACCTTATAAACATCTCATGTAGTATGGGGCCTTTCACTTTTAAGCATAACAGTTTAATTGTTTGCGATTAGTTTGCTGTTATTGAATTTTCTGTTACTTTTGATAGGAAGGTTTCATGCTTGTTTTATATTGTCAGCAGATAGATAACAAAATTTGTAACAACAAAGGGATACATCCTACATCAGGGCTGTCAAACTCGCAGCCCACAGGCCAGATGCACCACACACTGGCCATGCTCATGTCCAGTTTAGCAGAGGAGGAAAAAGTCCCGATATGTCATGTGACGCTGCTGTGATAGTGCGAGTTTGACGCCCCTGTCCTAGATGATAATTCTGGAGATTGGGAAAAGATAATTAAATAACAACCACAAACATCACAACCTTGCATTGTACCTAGAAGTGAACCAGCCATTAGTGATGTCACTATAAAACAGGAGTAATACCCATCTAAATGAAGCTTAAAACTCATGTACCAATGTTTTTCAACCTTAACAATTTGAAGAAGTGTGGATTTTAAGTTGCCAAACTGGCTGGGGAATTCTGGGAGTCAAAGTCCACACTTCTTCAAGTTGCCAAGGTTGAGAAACTTGGCCTTACACCAAGGATTGTTCACTAATCTTTGAAGGGGGTGCATTGCCACGCTTTTGTCAAAGCTTGAAGTGATGAAGCAGGTCTCCTGAAAGGGTCATCATGGCTGCTGCCAAGAGTTTCTTCAGTTGTCTCTGCATGTGTGTAGATCCTGAGAAATATTTTGTTAAGCCAACACACTTTGCAAAGTAGCCCTTTCAAATATTTTTGCACAACTCTCCCATTTAGTATATTTACCATACTGCCTCTCTTCCCAGGCAAGTTTCAGAAATAGCTATTGGTAAAAAGCCTATAATTTTAGACAAAATGGCCTTAAACTTTAACATCACTTTCACTAAAATAGCAAGTTCTATACAAAATTATATCTACATAAAACTTACTGGGTTTCAATTCAAAGTCTACTTTGTTTCTCTTATTTGCAGACCAGCAAAGGCATCTATATGGTTCAAAGGACAAGAAAAGACGGAGTTCTCTACTTCCACACCACTGATTCAAGTCTAAAGCTTTACTGAATTAGGGCTATTTGAAACAGGCGGCTGTCTCTCCATTTACTACTAATAATCCTCCAATGCCAGATGATGGAATTCATGAGCAGGGGGGAAAAAAGAACCTGTCAGACTTTCATACAATTGGATGTCTCTGTGTGTGCTTCAGTCTCTAGCCTATTACTAATTACCTCATGAGTGGTGCCATTTCATTTATTTCCATTTCTGTGGGCCAGGGCACATAGATATAAGACTCTATGAGCTGCTAAAGGAAAATTATCATCTTCTAGAGGCTCACATACTACGGCTTATTCACTTGTTACACCTGGAGCAAATATAATACTGTTTATTTCCATCATATAAATGGGCACACTGCACAGGACTTATAAAAGAGTAAAAAGAGTAAAAAGTTCTTGAATAACTCAACATGAAAAAATATATATGAAATTAGCAAAGAGATATAACATATATAGCTCTATGGTTATATGATGCATTTTATTCATGGAAATTATATTCCAAGAGAAAATAATGGGAGAGGAAATTCACATAATTCAGCCTATGGAACTTGGAGGGTTAGATTCTGGGATTTGGAAAACCACCAGAATATCATCAAAAATATAAGGAAAAAACAGAAATAAGGATACTTTACAAAAAAATGAAGTATGCAGAATTAAATGAATGAAGGAGTAGAACTGTCATCCTTTTCTTCAAAACTCTGGAAATTACCAGTGTTTCTGATGATTTTGCAGTTAGAGCAGCAAATTAGACAGTGATCATTCTTTGCAAAAACTAAAAGGCATCCCAATAAGGTGTCAAAATAGCTTCTAATTACCTTTTGAACTTGATGCTATAGTCCATCAGAGTGTCAAGTTCAAACATATTGTCCACCACCCTAGCTGCATGATCTCAATTAGTTTAATCTTCTTGCTCACATTTTGTAAATTTTTGTCACACCCTGTAAGAGAGTTCTCTGTTGAATTTATTCAGTTTTATTCTGGAAGAAATGTAGGAAGAGGACAATTACACAAAGTCAAAATATACACAGATAATTTGGAACTGGAAAATTGTGAGACTGGAGGTAGATGCACTCTTCAGCCCATGCACAAAATGGCCAATAAATCAGAATTGTCCATCAAAAATGCAAAAGTATAAATCAGTAGATTTATCAGCCTCCTATGACTAAACTATAGATAACAAGATCTATTTCTACATTGTTTTACAATGCAAATATTTATCTAAAGGTTTCTTTCAGGTTCTACCAATATGAAGATCTCCAGGCTTATAAAGACTTTAATCTGGATCTGCATATTCACATTTTTCAGCTCCAAGAGTTATATACATTTCATGATCAAGACTATTTATGTTATTCTCATGTGTTGATTCATACACATGCACACTACATATTACCTGTTACTTGGTTAAGAAGGTGGTCCAGAAATGAAAATAAAAATGTGGTATTTTGGAGTCTACAATATTCTTCTTTCATTTGTCACAATGTTAGAACTTAATCTAGTGAAGCAAAATGGATAGATAGATTCTTCACAGATATAAAGATAAACTATGACTGCAAAATGTAACAATTGGATAACTTCCATAATTGGACGACTAAGCATGAATCTTTTTACAGAAGAGAGATAGAAAGGCATTAAAGATTGAATATGTTCACATTATTTTTCCAGCATTACACTGAGCTGAACATGGAGAAGATTCCTAATAATTCTGTGGTGTGAAGAAAGATAGAAATTATGCTCAGGCATATGTATCTTCATGGGCAAGCTTTTCGTCATAACTATCTTCAGTTGTGGAAAACTATAGAAGTTTTCAACAAAGAATTCATACATGTGGTACAAAGACCTAGAATAATATAAACTCTGCTATCCACTATCAGGAATTATAATCAATTAAATTAAATGGCCTAAAAAGCGAATTGGGCAAGATTATGGAAGATATGCATTCCAGGATTGTATTTGCCAATATGGTATAGTATCATTACAAGAGAAGCAGAATTGTACTTCATTTACAGATATTGCAAAGCATCTGATAAACCAGGATGCTGAACTACATACTTTTGGTCTCTATAATTTTTGAAAGATAACGGCATCAGTGCATTTACGCTGTACTGTACAGTATATTTGTACTAGTTAAGCAAAAACTGCTCACCCACTACAGAGAAAGCAACAATTCTTCCTCTTTTTGATCAGTTGTACATTATGCCACCATATGGCGTTCCATAATCAATTACAAAGTTGTACTTCAAACTCAGTGCTGCATTTATAATATTACTGTAAGCAGCATAAACACCAATATGGGGAGGGGGAAATGTGTCACTTTATAGGGGTCCTGCTGATAGTCCAGCTGTTAACTAGTCCATGTTTTCTCTCATGTATTTTATATTTAAAAAATAAAACTCTACACATTTTTTTCTGCTTTTTTAAAAAAAAAAAGTCTTGTGGCTGAAAGGTACATTTTGTCCTGCCCCACTAGGTCTGTATAACTATGTTAAAATGTTTTTATTAGATGAATTGCATCATTAAATTGCATTATAAAAACTAAAAATGCATCATTAATTTTCAAAAACAATAGTAAATACATCTCATTTCTGATACATGATTTTGCATTTAATTTTTGCCCTCGGCCATACGTTTTTTCCAACAGACTCACTGTCTCCCATTATGCAGACTATACAAATAGAGCTAAATTGCCAAAGAGGTTTTTTGCCTTGTTGCTGTTGCCAAATGTCTGTAATGTGAAAATAAATGAATTTCTAATCGGCTGTTGCAAAAAGAAAAATTACTTTTTGATCTTGGTTCAGCCAAGCAAGAATCTACCTACCTAGTATAATAGGATGGCAGGGCAATGTATAGGATGAAGAAAGACAAGGCTAGACAAAGATAGGCAAGCCAGCAAATTAGGTTAGCACATTTCAGTTCTATGTGAGTGGCATTTCTTAATTAAATATACACAAGTTCCACTGAACTATTCAGTCTCATTGCTGGAGGGGCTTCCTATTTAATGTAGCATTGGTTCTAAATAGCCATAGATCACTTATGTTTACAACAAAAAGAATGAAATGAAAGAACACTCTGTCCCTTTTTTTCAGGAAACAAGGCTGATAAATCAAAGAGAATGGTGAGGACACATACATGCAAAACCTGAAACATTTAATGTGGCAAAACAATGCATGTGTTAGCAATGCATTGACGTAAATAGTTTAAACTCTTCTTTAAGGCATTATGTGCTCAAGGATAATCCCAAAATGATATTAAATGGCCATAGGCAATTACGATATCAAATAATCATTAAAAAAGAGAGATCAGGATGAAAATGTACTGAAAACCTTTTTGTACACCTTTGTGCACTTGAGACACAACTTTCTACATCCAGCTCATTTTCAAGGAATGCAAATAAAATGTGGTCAAAATATACAACCAACTTGACGTCACAGTTCGCCTTTTATTTTTCTGGTGTTTATTAAAGAGTTATTAATATAATGTTATTAATACAGTATTCTAGAAGCCACTGCTTTGTACAGATTATATATATTTTATATACACAGTTTTTCTGTGTATTTTCTAAATACACAATTTCTATATTTCCTTGGATGTTTTCTATAAATAAGGTTGAAAAAATCCAGTTAGCCACTAGATGGCAATAATTTTTATGATTGCTAAGAGTTTTGCTGCCATCTACTGGTTATCTGATTCTGGTATGTATTTTTATTTCATATATTTTATAATTTTGTTTATTGGTCTCATATGTGTGAAATTTATTTTCCTTTTTAGACACTGGCTTCCCAAAACCTTTGGGAATGGGGAAGCACAAATAAAGTAAAATCAATTAATCAATCAATTAATATTTGTAGTCTTCTAAGACCCATGTATGAGTCTCCTACCTTCTGTTTTTTTAGTAATAGCTATCCAATAATTGATCTGAACGAAAGAAAAAATCATTTCAAGATTCTTGTCCCATTGAATTCAACAGTCTTAAAATTGCTTAATTGTGGCTAAATGTTGTCCTACTATATTACTGAATGGAAAGTTGCTCTAATTATTCACAGTCTCATATTAATGTTATTATGTATACAGCTTTACTTCTTTTATCTTCATACTGAGACTAGAAAATGGACTATGCTACACAGTTGGAGGCCCAGAATGACCTGAGACTCCAAGATATTTATCAAGAATTCCAGAATCCTGAAAATTATTTATTATTGTATTTCTTTAAGGGATATATATATATATTGTTTGTTCAATAAAGAAGCCAACTTTAACAGATAATAGATAATCAGAGTTGGAAGAGACCGTGTAGGTCATCTAGTCCAACCCCCCACCCAAGCAGGAGACCCTACACCATTTCTGACAAATGGCAGTCCAATCTCTTCTTGAAAGTCTTAAGTGATGGTGCTCCCACAACTTCTGAGGGCAAGCTGTTCCATTGGTTGATTGTTCTCACTGTCAGAAAGTTTCTCCTTGTTTCCAGGTTAATCCCTCGTTCAGTTTCCATCCATTATTCGTTGCCTGGCCTACAGGCGCTTTAGAAATTGACCCCTTCCTCCCTTTGGCAGCCCCTCAAATATTGGAATACTGCTATCATGTCTCCCTTGGTCCTTCTCTTTACTAGACTAGCCAAGCCCAGTTCTTGTAACCATTCTTCGTATGTTTTAGTCTCCAGTCCCCTAATCATCCTGGTTGCTCTTCTCTGTACTTTTTCTATTAGGCCAGGCTGCTGCAAGTAAGGGGTCTGGGGTAGAGAGAAAGAACAACCAAAAGTAAACAAGTAGCATTCAATTCAATGTGAGTTACCCTACTACATAAAATAGATGAGACAGAACATGAACAAGTGTTAAAGAATGAAATGCAAACTGCTGTCTATTGATGGTTTAAACCAGGACGTCTGTCATGCCCCTGTTGGAGACTGACTCCGGGGGAGAAGAGGAACAGCTGACAGGGAGTGTTGGGGAGGAGGCTGGGGAGGGCAGAGGCTGGCTGGGCAATCAGAGGAAGACCCAGGCCCATCCCCTCTCCATCCTAGGGCACGCAGGGAGGAGATGATAAGGGAGAGACCTGAATGGCATGGCCTACGGGGGAGGAAAGGGCCTTGATCCTTGATCTCACAGCTTTAGCTGATTAAAATGCATATGGGCCAGTGCTGGAAATAAAGTGTGGAAATATCTCTAGTCTGTCATTCCTCTCTGAATTTGCCGTCCTTCCCAGTGTGTGTTCCGATATCTGTGGACGTCTTCAAGCCCTTATCTTGCCTGGTTCTTTTAATTGCTTCAGTGTGGTTTGTGTGGTTTTTACTGTTATAATTTATAGGCATTTTTAGTTTAAACAGCATTTCCTCCTTTTCGTAACTGCTTGTGGGGAAGTTTTTTGTCTCCAGTCAAGGATATTTGGAGCTTTGAAGCAAAGTGAAGGAAAAAAGAGGCTTCACATGTTTTCGTGATTGTGTTTATTTTGTATCCCACCCTGGGTCAAATTCAATTTCACAGCGTCAAACTCAATTTCATTGAGGGTCGCATCAACGTTCTGTTTGACTTCAGGAGGGGGGCATGGCCAGAAGGCATGCCCCCCCGAGCTCCGTTTTCACTAGCAGAGACACCATGGGCCAGACACCATGGGCCAGTTCTTCACTATTCCAGGGCAGCCCCGTGGGCTAGATCTAAGTACCATGGGCTGCATCTGGCCTGCATGCCTTGAGTTTAAACCCCTGGTTTAAATAGATCTATGCAAAGTTGATGAAATGTATACTTGCAGAGCTGTATTTGTGACAGCCCATTGGTGCATGTAAGTAATAGATAGCTTTCCAATCATCAAGCAGTAATGCATTCTGCAAATGAGCCAGCAGAACAGTTTACAATTTTACATAGCCAGCCTACAATATTTCCAAAAACAATAGTTTCTACCATATGTAAGATAAAAATTGCCATACTTTGAGACTACAGTGCACATTTCACACTACGTTCAGCAAAAGTATTTGGATTATGCTCAAACTTTTGTTTTGTCCAATTAGAACTAAGTTAACATAACAAATGTATTAATCCTAGCATCATGGAGTACATTTTAAACACTGAATTTAAAGCAATCCTTTGTACCCATCCTCCAACTTGAAGCTTTAGCAGTTAACATTTTCTGTACCAAAAGTGGTCTTTTGTATTCTTTTCATCTGTGGTATGCAGTTTCATTAGCAGGAGTACTCTCATAATATATCAATTTATGAGTACTGTAAAATAAAAGTGTGGAAATACCATATTCAACATTAACACCGCTCATGCTTTTTAAGACAAATGTGCCTGTCTTGTATATGGTGACCAAATTGCATCTCATTTTGAAATTGCATTATAGGGCATGCCACATATATAATTTTTGAGCTGTTTTTGGCACAGCAAATCCTACACTGGATAAATTGCGGTATAGGCACTACCTTTCATAGCAAAGGTTTACTTTGAATCCCTCCCCGTCCCCACTTTTATCTCTAATAGTTTCTAATCAATACATTAGTTCCTTCCCTGAATTAATTTGCTGCATTGCTCAGAAAGATATTCAGGATACATTAAACTTGTTTGCTACTCTGCTGGCAAAGCAAACATTGGGCTCATGCTACATTGCCAACCTTTTGAATTGCTGATTTAGTTTCAAGAAACTTTGCATATTTTTAGAAGGCATATTAATTATCCCAAAGCAGGTGCAAATTCCACCACATGTTCCAGCTCCCTTCCCAGTCTTGTTATTATTATTTGACTCCATATTGGCAGTCATAAGCAACTTTCTCCAGTTAATGAAATAAAAGGATTTATTGTCACCCAAATTTACATCAACAGTTTAATCATAACACCTTTTCATCTAACATACTTTTCCAAGAACAATTTGCCCCACAATTTGTCAGCAGGGGAAATGGCCTTGTATAAAATGCAGGGAGGAAGGGAATGCTAATATGTACCACCACAGTCTTTCATTCTTCTAATTGCCCAGGGAATTTAAAAGAGACAGACTTATTTACTCACAGTAGGAAGTGTGCTGCAATAAATTAACATGATTATGGACCTAAATAAGACCTTGACATTGAAAAAACAAAGTGGGAGGGAAGAATAATAAAATCCTGGAAATTTATATGTCATTGAATGAAGAGTTAGGACCAAATATCTCTATGTCAGCAGCAGAAATATCAAAGGAATACATTTAGGGTGTCTTTAAGACTCTCTGCTTTTAACATGATGGCCATTTATGAGTAAGGCATTTTAAAGGAATAAATGATTGAAGTTACTATTTTAAACTGCATTTTTTGTCTTTGCAATCACATACATAGACATCATATACAGTCACCAATATGGTGCTCTGTATAAATTGGCTGAAATGTGTGAACTGCTGTATAAAATTCATGAAAAATGAAAAAAAGGGTAGTCTGATAGATAAAAATAAGTGATTAAAAACACATAAAATTCAGTGCAGGGTACAGTGCATCCTTAAGCTTCTCCTGCCCTGTGCTTCTGCCAGCAAGACTGTAAGTAGGATTTTAAGAATTGAATTCAGATTGGGATGCTTTGGCATTGACTCATCAGGCGTTCAGTCTGAACTACTAGCTACTGTGATTCTATAACGGGCAATTCTTGTTGTATTATGCACTCCTCTAAAGTTCTGTACCAAGAAAACAATCACCAATCGCTTTCCTTTCATTCCAGCTTACAAATAGCCAAATCAGTAAGGTGTTCATATAATCTATTTGGAGAGTCAGGTTAAACCACAACAATAAAAATCTCAAGTGTTTAGAACTGCACTGGTGAAAAGTAAGTAGCTCAGGAAAAGAACAATAATAATTAAAATACAATAACAATAAAATGCCCAGGTTTCCATGTTGGTGGGCAGGATCATAAATACTCCACTACTGGTACACCATAATAACTGAACAGAGAGATTATTGAACTGCAGAGAGGTAACCCTTAACACAAGAAGGTGCTGCTGCCACTGAATGGAGTAGCAAATCAAAATGTAGGAGGTTTTCTAGAAAACAATGCAGCACAGTGATGATCTGCACAAGGCAGAAAATTCTACTTTCAATATGGAAACTACAGGAAGAGTTTACATTTGCAGTGAGCTAGGGGCAAGTAGAAGCTAACACCCCTTCCTGACTTGTAGATATTGTTGATGGTTCATGGGGCAAACAGGCAAATATGTCCTCTGGAATATAGAAAGATGAGTCTTTTTTGGTCTGCTGTAACTAATTTTTCATAATCCATGAGTTAAGACTTTCCCCTCACAAGTGACCAGATATTTTTTTCAGGCATTTCATGTGCACTGAGATATGATTCTTCTTTGAGAATACAGAGTTTTCATTCTAGATGCACAAAAATATCTTATTGGCCTCATCAAATTCCTATTATACCATGTTTAATGGATAACAGATAATCAGAGTTGGAAGGGACCTTATAGGTCATCTAGTCCAACCCCCTGCCCAAGCGGGAGACCCTACACCATTTCTGACAAATGTCAATCCAATCTCTTCTTGAAAGTCTCAAGTGATGGCGCTCCCACAACTTCCAAGGGCAAGCTGTTCCATTGGTTGATTGTTCTCACTGTCAGAAAGTTTCTCCTTATTTCCAGGTTAAATCTCTCCTTGTTCAGTTTCCATCCATTATTCCTTGTCTGGCCTACAGGTGCTTTAGAAAATAGCTTGACCCCTTCCTCCCTGTGGCAGCCCCTCAAATATTGGAAGACCGCTATCATGTCTCCCCGGGTCCTTCTCTTTACTAGACTAGCAAGCCCAGTTCCTGTAACCGTTCTTCATATGTTTTAGTCTCCAGTCCCCTAATCATCCTGGTTGCTCTTCTCTGTACTTTTTCTAGAGACTCAACATCTTTTATTCTTACCTGTAACATTATTTGTTATGCACTAGTATCCAGGCTCTCTTATGCTGTCAATACACATTCTCAGTTTGTCCGATTAAAGATACATCATCAACCTGAATACTAAAAATCTATTTTGATGACTTTGCATCACAAATGCTTACCTAATATAAGAGTAATTTAAGCATTAAGAGCACCATTTTCTCTCTTAGTTTAAGAAAGAAAAATCTAGGTGATCTTTCTAAATTTTATTCAAAAAGTCAGTATGGCTTGAGTTACACATAAACTTTCAAAACAGAGTTAAGATTCTCCATAATAAACAAACAAAATGTTAAAAAGTTATGATATTTATGTAATTACTTTCCAAGCATATCTAAATTATATTAAAGCAACCAAAATATCTCTACAATCCCCAAGGCATGTCACAACTTTAGAGGACTCCTAGTGTTTGGAAGTTGAAAGTTGAAAAACTTGGCATACCAAATACTGAGAATATTTGTAATGCATACAATACTGAACTAAAGGGCTATTCAAGCCTAGAGTGCTCTTAACATGAACTTCACATTTGATATCAAACAGCTTCGATTCTTTTATAATGCAAAAAGCCATATTTTTGGTGCAATCCCCTTATAGGTATTTTTTGCCTGCTTTCTTTGCTTCTCTTTCAGCTAAAAATTTCTCATCCTACCAAAATAAATTGCCCACCACTTGCTTTCCCATACATCACCAAGTGTGGATGCGCCTTATCAACACTACTCTACTTTTCCCATCTATTACCCCATTTGTTTGCACTTTCATCCCATTGTCCTTGCACAGGGAAGAAAACATCCATCACCACCACATCTGCCACCTGTCACAAAGCCGTCAGTGGTATAACAGCCAACATGACAAAACTGTTGTAAAACTGCACCATCTCTGGAGCAGGTTAGAGAATTAAATGCTACAAGAAAGGTGAAGGAGAGTGAGAGAGAGAGACAGAGGTACTATATATAGAATACCTGGAGAAATATTAAACCTTCCAAGTCTTCACATACTGGCCAATTAGCAAAGAGGTTTTTACAACACTGGCCTTGGTATACAGTGCTGAAAGAAATATTGATGATTTAGTAAAGTAGAACCTTTTGATTCTGATCATTCATTGGCATTCTATGATGCACCAATCCTCAGATGTGGTATATGTTGGGCATCACTAAAACAACAGCAACAACAACTATTGTTTTAAGATATTTCTTCAATATCACGTCTTCTGATTTTTTTAAAAAATCATTTTTTAAAAAATAAATAGTTTTACATTCTGTTTTATACATTTCTTCTGACCTTGTGTCATTTCAGCCACTCTTTTTTATAGAACCGGGTTGATCACCCTGATATTGTGTTTCCCTGAAAATAAGCCCTAATACTTATTTTGGAGCCCCCCAAAAATATAAGACCGTGTCTTGTTTTCAGAGAAACACAAGCATTTTTAATATGTGGGCCAGTATATGGGCAATAATCAAGAGCTGCTTAACCTCAAACCCTTGGAAAACATAGCAAAGAATCAGTTGAAAGGTAGGAGAGATAGGAAACAGTAGGATTTAAACTGTCCTGGGGAGAAGAGAGAATTACACTCTCCTGATCAACTATTAAATATGACTTTAGTTTTGCTTACAATAGAAATTCTTATCTAACTGTGCAGTGTCAAGTAGCTAAGCAGCTACCACTAAATGTTGAACTCAGACAATGGGGGGGGGGGGTGATCTTCAGCCAAACCCTAATCCAGGGAGCCTGACAATATATACATGACCAACCTCATACATTATTGGATTTACCACCAATATTGGTAAATATAGTGGTAACATCTCCAAATCTGGACTAGAAGCATTTAGCATCAGTAGCCTGTTTTTGTTGTTGTTTGTTTGTTTTTGCTATATAGCAATAGCACTTAGACTTATAGTGCTTGATGGTGCTTTACAGCCCTCTCTAAGTGGTTTACAGAGTCAGCATATTTCCCCCAACAATTTTGGGTCCTCATTTTACCCACCTTTGAAGGATGGAAGGCTGAGTATATACTATATTTGTGGGACAGCTGCAAACACCTGTACAGATGTAACCCAGTGTAGTCTAGTGGTTAAGATAACAGGAGCCTGTGACTTCTAATCTCCCTCACACACACACCCCACTCCCTTGGACATAAAATCCAGGTGAGTGACTTTGGACCAGTCACTCTCTCTTGGTCCAACTCACCTCTCAGGGTTGCTGTTGTAGAGAAAATATGTGCACACTTTAAACACACACTTTATTCTTTCCAGTTCATTGGTGTCAGCTTCACAGGGTAAACCAGATAGGAATCACAAATAAAACAGCCAATTCTACTTTACTGTAAAGCCTTATTGACAGAATCATGCAAGTCTAAAAGTTCATCTCTCTCCCCATATCTCCATTACAATCCAAGAAAATAAAAAGAGTCTCTTTTGAGCCTCTTGCCCTGCCAAATATCCAGTTGCAGGCTATGCTACCTCTTATCTATTCTTTCCTTGCAAAATCTCTTGGTCCTGTCTCCCAAGGTCTTCCCCACTGTGCTTTGAATATTTTCCTTTTTTATTCTTGGATCTGGAAAGGAGGGTAATAATTATTTATGGAACTGATGGTCTAATGGCAGCTTTTAGTTTATTTCTATATGTTATTACCTGGTCCTGAGGGCAATATGTATTTGGGTGAAGGAGGCTGTATTAGATTGGGGTGCATATGGAGCATGAAGTAATTTGATTATATGTTGAGTGACCCAGTTAGAATTACAATTATTCCAAAGCCTGTTGACTACATAGGAGTACAGTCTGGAAAAACATGTGAGATCAGATACAGCTATTGCAGCCTGAAAAAAGGTAAATGAAACTTGTTGGAGTTAGGCAAAGTACCTATGGTCTCATACCTTGCCCCGTGATTATGCTTTCAATCATCTCCACCACACCCTCAAACTCATTCTGTGGCAGGTCTACAGAATCAAAAAGCTGTAAATGGAAGGATCCAAAACATCCCTTAACGTTATCTTTAAGACATGTTTGGAATACCATCACCATTCCCATTTGCACTACCATGATAGCAATGATAGAGTAGTACCAGAGCTTTCTCACAGGCAGAGGTGGGGTGGGGGGAGAGAAAGATTTTTAAAAAATCAAAGATGGCAGCTACAGCCATGTGCTTGAAGCCCTGCCCCTTTTTACATGCATTGTATATGTGACCTATTTGATCCCTCAATTGCAGTTGTCACTTTTACCTTTTCTTAAAAAAAAAAAAAAAACCTAATGGATTAGTCTTTCCATTGGCAAATTTCTATCTGCGCAAAGAGAGCAAAATTGTAATACCATATTGCTTCTCTTTGGGAGTACTGAATTAAGCTTAATCCATAGAGGGATTAATAGAGGAGTTAGTGGGTCTAGAGGTTCATAGATAACAAAAAGGCAAGACCTCAAATACAATTCAGAGAGTTTTGGTATAGATTCAATAGTTGCTTATTTTGTTGAAAATTAGATGGTTGTTTCCATAGAGTATAGTTTTCCAAAAGAAATATCACCTCTAAAATTCCTTTGGGGGAATATTTATTTATTTGTTTGTTAGATTTATTTGCTGCCCATTTCATTTTGAAGTGCCTCTGGACAGCTAGATTCTGGTGATGGAGTCAAACAGATGAACTATTCTAAAATACTATTACCTTCTATCCTGTTTCAGATTTTTTTTAATCTTGGTGGATGAATATTGCTATTAACTTCTTTACTTTTATAGTACTGTATAATTTGTGTATGGTGGAGCTATTTAGATAAAATGTGTCAGAATTTTCAACAAATACTAGCAACCAAATCTTGGAGATCTACACTGATATCTAATACTGACATTCTTTTAAATTTCAGAGTATGTATGAAAAACTAGCTGTATTGATCAGCTATGACTGCGTTCCCTAATCTGTTTCTCCCTAGATCTGTTGTATTACAAGCCCCTAAATTCTGAGTGTGGTAAAAGTTCTGGATGTTAGTTATAATCTCAAGAGTTGTGAGAGGTGATTCTAGGCAAGTTGGGGAAAAATGAATGTGCATATGGAATGTATAAAATTCTAAAAGTAGTTGTAAAACTTTAAATGAAGTGAAAGAATTTAGGTACAGCAACAGCAGACTTGTTTCTTAAAGCCTGCAACAGTTTACTTCCCTAAAAAACTAAGTTCAACCATTATATTTATGAGCAAGAAAAGGTTTCTGCTACTCTATTTTCTTGCTACTGGGGCTGTTATCTGTTGCAGCCCCACTGTAATAGTGCCTGACAATTTTGCTCAGCCGGAAATAAGGATTGTTATGGCTAAGGAAGCACAGAGAAGCTTGTATGTTCCTTTCTCCTAACTCCTTTAGCACTTCTGCTAAATAAAAATCCATTTTTATTCTTAAGGGAGCTAAGCAGAACGATGTTGTTTTATGTCCCAGTTTTTGCCACCAGTGATGTATGTCCCTTTTACAAACTTATCTGTGAGTTTTTGCTCAGTTTATAAGCTAGCAGCAATCTTTCTTTCTTAAAGCTTCCTTCTCTCATAGTCTGGAGGAACCTTGAGATTTCCTGCTAGTGATTTAAAGGGCTATAACACTTGCAGGCTAGATTTGTTTTAGTGTCCATAAAACTCAGAAATTTCATAAAACAATTGGTGAAAATAAAATTACCAAAAAATGATGAACTGCCAGCAGACTGTATAATAGTTACGGGGGAAATGGAGAATATGATTCACTGGGGTATAAAAATGACAATGTATTTATTGCAGTGCAGTGACAAGAAACTAATTTGTCCCATTTACTTTTCAGACAGGGATAGAATTCTGATATTTTTCCTCCTCTCCTTACCTAAGCTGAGGTATAGGATGATTTCAGAGTGCTTGCATCTGAGGGTTTCTTCTGAGTTGCACTGGTTCAGAATAATGGAACTGCACACTAGTTATACTATTTGTAAATGTGAAACTATCAACCAGGTTTCTCCAAGTCTTGGATAAAGCTGTTGAGAATCTTTGCCTATGCAAATGTTGCCCAATCACAGGTCCTTGTAGCCCCAACCAGAATGGTCAAAGATGAGGGATGAGTTGTATAATACCTAGATGACTACAGATCCCTCACCTAGTTTAACTTAAAACAGCAACTCTCCTGAATGGCAAGTACTTTGACCAGAAAATCAGTATGGTAGAAAAACTCACTTGAAAAAAAAAAAGGCTTGCCTATTTGAAACTAATCTTCTCTGCCAAACAGTGTTGAACAGGAATAGATAGTCAGGATTGTGCTGATGAATTAATCATTGGTTTTAATTTCCAATTAAGCAATCGATAATCCTACATTGAATAATCAGTATCAAAATTAAAATTCTTGGTCTGTATAAACAATACAAATCTATCTATGTCTTTAGTTAAGGTAGTTGACTTTGCCGATAAACCACTATCTGGCTTTTGGAATCTACTGATTGATCTACTGGTTTTACAAAAAAAATTAACTCAGATCTCAGGAACATGGAATCTACTAATATCCATTTTAGGATATATCATAACTGAAGCAAAATAATAGTCAAACTCAATTTTTACATTACCAGAGAACATATTCCATATTTATTCATCTATTAAATTTATATAGCTTCCCATCTCACTGTTGTGACTCTAGGTGATTTACAGTGTTAAAAAAAAAAGCAATGCAAAGACAACTATAAAAATTAATTTAAAACATTAAAAACAATAAAACTACTGAACCATGAAAACCAGTGAGAGCAACATTCATTTCCTAAAAATGTAACCATTTAACAGGATCTCCACCAACATGATTGGATCTCCAAGCTAGATGACAAAGCCATATCTTCAGTTATGTCCAAAAGGCCAACAAGATCCTTTAGATCTGAATTTTTTATCAACCCCATGGAAATATCCACCAACAGCAAGATGCCGTATTTAAAAAGTACAATCTATGAAACTGATTTATTGTAATCTATATTATTTGGTATAATTTGACAGGTTTTTCTGGCCTATAAGAAGATAATATCCATAGAGATCCTGTTAAGCTGATGGTGTTACCTAGTTAGATAATGAAACATCTGCAAGCAAACAACCATGCTCAGAGAACACTAAGGATTCCATAGTTCAATCCTGAGCTATATATATTTTCTTCTATCGGATCCAGTAAGTTTACTCACTTTTTCTCTACTAGGACTTCTGCCCATTTAGTATATGTAACAGGCAAGGGAATTTTATAGTATAAATGGGAAATGGCTGACTATTTTGCAGAGATTTAGCAGATCAAGCAAAGGACCCAGGTGATTTGAACTTTCATCTTATCAAAAGCATGCTAGAAATACATAAACACTACTCTCAATTGCTTGACTGCTTGCTTTGCCCAACTGATTAAGTAGCCCCAGACTGTGTTGGGTTGACATTTAAAAACCTGATGGACCTAAAAACTGGCTACCTCTGAAATGTCTATTCTCATTTTTTAAAGACTTTTCTGTTCAGTTTTTAAGATTAGCACATGGTCGGGTTGATTTATATTAATAGCATGCCTCAAAAGAGATTCAGAAATAATGCTTTGATTCCCACATGACCAACATCTCTCTATTTCTCATTAAAACACCCTGTGTTTCTTTTCAAGATTCAGTGCAAAAAAACAACAACCCTGCTGCTTTAATGAATCTACTTATTAAAATAACTCTTAAAGAAGCAGCACTTTTTTTTCCTAAACAAAGTTTAACAGATAACAGATAATCAGAGTTGGAAGGGACAGTTAGGCTGCGTCAATGAGTAGAGTGAAAAGCCAAAATACTTCTTCATTTTCTCTAGTTCCTTAGCCTTTGCCACATTCATTGCCTCCACTTTTTCAGAGCCATCTACACTTGCCATACCATCCTCAGAAGCCCAAAGTGAATATCTTCTCATAGCAGTTGCAGTATCCTTTTTTGTGTTCTTTTTTTGTTCATCAAATTAGCATTCCAAACTAGTGTTAGGTTTAATAGAGAATAGCGAATAGAGGTATAGTCCACTGTAGAAAGAGTTTATGTTTTAATCAGAATGCTTCTTATCTAAATGTTTGTTTGACTTAATTTGATTAATCAACCGAATTTGTAAATATATCTGACAATAATATTGAAGTGCATTTTTATCTTAAAATTATTATCTTGATTTCTTAATGGAACATAGAATAAAATAATTGTTTTTTGTTTAATAATCAGATCTGACCTGTGAGTTGCATGTTGAAAACTAGTTGTAGTCCAAGAAGTGAAGTGGGAGTAAGGACAGGTGGTAAATTTGATTTTAAATTTACATGTAACTTAAATTAAAATAATTAACATAGTAAATGATTTATTAATGCTATTGTCCCAAAGATACCTTTTTCAAGAGGCAGCTGGACTTTCCTTATTTTTCCTTGAGATGAAATGAGAAGCAAAACTTCCTCAATGAAAAGCATAAGTCCAGTTGTCTCTTGAAAAAAGCACCTTTGGGACAATCATGACCTGAACCAATGAGAATCTCCGTAGATATTAATACTATTCTTATGTCACATTAAAAATTGTAGCATAAAGGGATCCTTTCGAACTATAGAAAGAAATGAACAAAAAATAAACAGAATGATCTTTTTATCTAGTAATGTTTCTTTCTTACATGCTAAACTGAAAATTGTCCCTTGCTGCTTGTTGAGTTAGATTCTGATTTTACCATTTTTATCAATTTTTTTCTTCCCTTGACATTTTTGTACCCCTATATGTCTGAGTGTTTTGGGAAACTTCTACCTTGCAGTATGGTAGTAAAAAAGTTTTAATGCAGATGAGAATTAAATGAAAATGGCTTCTCCATCTTTCCAGTAAAAAAAAGTTCAGTTCGCTGAAATCAACAGAAAAAATTCATTATAATAACTTTCCCTCCCATTACTTTCAATGGGATAGTCATGATTAAATTTAACTGGACTGAAACAATTGTAGACTGTGTCTGAAAATGCTAAATTCCATTTTAATTCACCCTTTACAAAT
The DNA here is from genome assembly GCF_049901735.1 of Notechis scutatus. Classification (NCBI taxonomy): domain Eukaryota; kingdom Metazoa; phylum Chordata; class Lepidosauria; order Squamata; family Elapidae; genus Notechis; species Notechis scutatus. Next base: position 28,838,902 of record NC_142011.1, read on the forward strand.
TTACTATCCTCATTGGCTTCTTCATATGCTTATAATCTGGCAATATTGAGCACTAAAGGTGATAAGCAGATTGTGTTTATTATGACCACATAAGGCTTAACTTTCCATTGCTAATTAAAACCTGTTTTAAAATCTGAGGAGAAAAGCCCTTGATTCTATCAGTTCATTGACTCATATTGCTCATAAAAACTGCATATTACCATAAGGAAATTTAACCAAGTGAAGCTAATGGCCTTTTAGCTGCTGTGCATACACTGTTCTGTTCCATTCTGTACCAAAATTATCTTTGTCCAACCTGTCATCAGTTGGTCTCCAATTCCCCTCATCCTCAGTCATGTCCTGCTGGCTAATGTGTGAATGGGATTTGTAGTTCAATACACATCTGTGGGGTACCAACTTGGGGGAAATTGACTTAAAATATCATTATTTTCAGCATCGATCAATTTCTCTTGTGTAGAAAGCAGGTCATCGGGACTGTGGTTGTGTTCCCCTTTACAAAACAAAAGAAGGGTTATTCTATCCCCTTAACAAAAACATTGTGGCAGTTTTGACAATCAGTTTGAACATACTGGGATTCTCTCCAGGACCAATATCCAAATTATAAACTAATTATAAACTAATTTATTTATAAGATAATCACTTGTTCTTATAATGCCTGGGAAATCAGGCAAACTCTTCTTTATAGCATTTTTAGAAAAGTTTCTTCTTTGTTTTGGGGAAAAAAGCCTATTAAAAAAGGAACATTTTATATCCTGTCTGGTATTCCTATACGTGACTATTTCTCTGATATTGTCATATTACACATGATACTTTGTATAAGGTGTGATAACTAAATATTATAACTCATGTGCCTGACTTTAAATCCCCTTCTGAGTGGAAAACATTATTATATGAAAGAATCCCTATTGTAATCTTCTTTGACATGAAGTGTTTGCAGATTGGACAGAAATTATTTAAATAATCATAAAATATATATTAGTACATCTTTTATTTCCCAGACAACAAAATATTCCCAATCAACAAGAAACCTAGACAATTTCCTTACTCCTCCATTCCTGGATAGAAATCTCACTGAATTTACTGGCGAGGATTTTTGTGTACAAACAGTATATATTATCTAAATATATTTAGATATTTACAATATTCACTAAAAATGATATGCTATGACCTTTCCTAATACAATTCTGAAATTTATGAACTATCATATATTTTGTATGAAGAGAGCTTTGTTAGTTTTCAGTGGCAAAAAATCAGGAGGAATCTGGGGATATTCTTCCTAACAATTTTTATTAAGAGGTATAAATGTTTGTGATTAAATGAGCTGCATAAAAGAATATATGTGTAATAATTTGGACAATGTGAGCTTGCAACCCCCCTTCAATTATTGACCAAGCTAGGACAGAATAGCAGTTCCTATTAAAAAATCTCACAGAATCTCAGAAAGATGCTGTTATTTCAGTTGATATAAATGGAAAGAGTAACTCCTTATGGTTGGTGAATAAACAACAAAATCATCCTGTTCATCTATCTAAAAAGGTTGCAAGAATTAAACTTAAGTTCTCATGCTATAGAAAATATCTGCACTTTTGTCTATGAACAATTGTTTTCTCGTTCAGGTTTCTTTAATTTACATCATTAAAGCATCTTTTTGACTTGGATTACAAGGTCTTTATGACTCTAACCACTGTGCCACCGAGCCACGGTGGCACAGTGATTAGAGTGCAATACTGAAGGCTACTTGTGCTGACTGCTGGCTGCCTGCAATTTGGCAGTTCAAATTTCAATAGGCTCAAGGTTGACTCAGCCTTCCATTCTTCCGAGGTGGGTTAAATGAGGACCCAAATTGTTGGGGGCAATATGCTGACTCTGTAAACCGCTTATAAAGGGTTGTAAAGCACTGTAAAATGGTATATACGGTAAGTCTAAGTGCTATTGCTAGGTGCTATTATATTCATGGACCTATTATCCAAATGCCACAATTCTTATTATCAAAGCTGAATTTTGCCAAACTAATAAAATGCATGTAATTATCTAGCTGGCAATAGCACTTAAGACTTATATACCACTTCATAATGCTTTACAGCCTTCTCTAAGCAGTTTACAGAGTCAGCATATTGCCCCCCACAATCTGGCTACTCATTTTACTGACCTTAAAGGATGGAAGGCTGAGTCAACCATAAGCCAGACAGGATCGAACTCCTGGCAGTGAGCTGAATTAGCCTGCAGTACTGGATTCTAACCACTGCGTCACCATGACTCTTGTTTTAACTTATATTCTACGTGTTTGATTTGAATATAAAATCTGTTCACAGCAGTGCTTATAAAGATTTAGAAGGGAAGAATGAACTTATAACAGAAATCTAGAACAGGGGTCACCAACCTTTTGGACCTCAGGGAATACCAAACTCATACTTTTAAATCCCGAGGATCACTAATATGAATTTTTTAAAAAGGATAATATATTTAAATATAAAAATTTTAATTTTTTTATATTAAATATAAATTTAATATTAAAATTGTGTGTGTGTGTGTGTATGTGTGTGAAGGAGGGCTAGGCTGCTTCCATCCCTCCTCCCACTTGCACCTTCCAAAGAGACAGAAGAGCAAGGGGGAGGGGTCTGAGCTGAGGGGCCTCAGGGCAACTGCCGCTGGGAGAAGCGGAGGCAGAAAGGGGGCTTTGCACTCCTTGGGGGGAAGTGCCCCTTGGCCGCCCCTCCAGGGGCTTCTCAGCAGAAGGACTGCCACCCTCAGAGATTAATTGGGGGGAGGGGATGAGGAGAAAATGGGGGCTCCAGGATGGGGATGCCAGGGCTCTTCCAGCTTCACCTGGAGGCAGGCAAAAAAAGGGGGGGAGGTTGACACCTTCACTCCCCCAAGAGGAGAGTTGCTTTCCTCCATCAGCCCTCCATTCACCGCTTCTGCTGGAGGGAAGCTTGGCGCTGTTTCCTCCCCGCCCGATGGCTGCACCCTCAGCAGGAGAGAAACCCACACTGGAGCCCAGCAGTGGCCGATCTGCTCCTCCCAAGTGCCGCTTCCCTGGCACCTGCCTCGCAGAGTCCAGGGGTGGATGAAAGAGGTTTCCCCTCCAGTCAAGCTGTCAAGCGCTCCTTGAAAGAGACAAGACAAGAACCCAGAGTCACTCTTGTCTCTCGAGAGCCCAGCCGCTTCAGTTTCCCACACCGCTTCAGCTACAGAGACAACAGTTTGCAGGGGGCCAATTTAGCATATTCAGAGCTAGAGTTGACTCTGGCTGCTTTTCTCTGCTGCACTATAGATGTGGCAGGACACAAGGGGCTGCTTTGGCTGCCACAAATGTACCGTGGCAAAGAGAGATGCAAATGTGAGTACTGCTTCTTCCAGCCACTGCCGCTTCATCCTGCTTGCATCACACTCCCCCCCCCTCACAACAGCACCATTAACTCATTCCAGCCACCATGGGCCGGTCCCATATTTCAGAGCTGTAGTCATCCCGATTGAGGAACTGCTCCGGGATGACCAAAGGGCCATTTCTGTGACTACTACAGCTCTGGTATATGGGACCAACTTTCCCACCAACATTAGCAAGCCACCCCAGGGTGGATTTCCCTCCCCTGCCATTGGTCTTACCTTCCACTTCCAGCTCACGTGACTCTCTACTCAGTCTTCAAGGTAAGGTTTGTGCTTGGCCAAAGGTTGGGGGTCAGTGGGTGGGTGGGCCATGTGGGCGGAGCAGCCTTGTTTTCCCACCCAGCCTGAATTAATTGCTTTCGGGGGCCATTCCTCTGCCATTTCTCTGCGGACCACCAAAATTTTGCCACGGATCACCAGTGGGCCATGGCCCACCGATTGGCAAACACTGATCTAGAAAATTGTCTGGTTAAGGCACAGATATTGCCTTATCTGTGGACCGTGTGTGTGTGTGTGTGTGTGTGTGTGTGTGTGTATGGGTGTGTGTGTTAACAGTCCAGAGAAGGAGTGACTGGCCAAGGTCATCCAGCTGATATCATTCTAAGGAAGGACTGGAATTCATTTCTAGTCTGATGCTTTAACTGCTATACTAAACTGGCTCTGATTATACCAAATTAAATTAGAGTAAAGCAGTTTTATAAAATGAATTTCAATATAAAAGTGGAACTTTTTTTAAAAAAAAAAAAAAAACCTCCAGTCCTACTTCCTATGAATGCTTGAAGCATTTATGAGGGGTGGGGGAGAGAGAGAGAGAATGAGAATGAATGAATCTAGTTCTGCAACTTATTTTTCCAGAGAGGAATAGTCAGGGAAGAAACAGGAGATTGGAACGGGAGATCTGTACATTCATTCTGGAGTCAGCAGTACTGAGGGCAGCTACCAAGTAAGAGAACTGCATTGAATGAAGATTGCTTGATATTTTTATTTGTGTCTTGGTCAAACTCTTATTAGGCTACCAATTTCCTTTAATAAAACCAGATAAGGTCTAGAACCATATTTAAAAATTATTATTAGATATAGGGAAAGTCCTGCTTCCTCGGGTATTAGCTCTGATTTCATATATATCTTTTTATAGCCTCAAGTAAGCTTGAATATCTCTTCGAGTTCTTGCTACTCTTGAAAAGTAGCATATTTGCATCAGCCTGCCCACTGCTGTTCCTTTTCTGGCTCCTCCTTCTTTCTCCTTCTCTCTCATAAATTAAATCCCCGTTATAGAAAGAGGATAGAGAAATGAGGCTGGAACCCATCTAATAACATGTGGATTTCATGAGCTACCATGCAGCTCTATAGACTTAATCTCTGAGCCCTGGTGGTAACAATAACAGCTAACTGGTTCCTGCCACAACTCTTACCAATTTCAATTTTAAAAAGGATATCTACAGCAAATCATTACCATGGCTTGAATGGCTGGCCCAGGCAGATCAGTAATGCTATTATATCTTTATCAAAAAATATTTTTAACATGCACTACTTTGACTCGAGTATTAATTAACTAAATATACAGAAGGGGAAATTGTACATATTCAAATGACATGCAGACAAGTCCTTGGATTTGGGAGGTTTTTTTAAAAAATATTATTCACTGACATTTCTTTCTGCTGTATGGCATGATTATTAACATCACCAAACATTTCAGACTTCATCATCTTATACTAAAATGCAATGTAATGCACATTATAAACATTGCAATATTCTTGTAACAGCTATTTCATTTACCCAATTGTGGTAAATTATTGCAGCTTTATTCATTATAATTTATATGCTGACAATTCATAATTAGTCTAGGTAGCTTATACCTGACAGATCTTAAAGCAACCAGTAGATGTACAACAAGGACAGCATTAAATTATCATTCTCCCTCCTCCCAACTGCTGCCAGTTTTGTGGCACTCCCTCCTTCAAAGGCACTTTGGGAAATCAGTCTTAAATATCCTCCAAAATGACAACAGGGAATGCAATCATCCTTGGAACAGGGGGCAGGCTATTCCAGAACAAAAACGTTGCAATTTTGAAGGCCTGCTTTGCTCATGATCCCTACTGTTGAGTGGGGAATCCATACCATGATCTCTCAGCCAGCATACCTTTTGAACATCATCCAGTAGCTTCAGTTGGTTCAGAATGCAGTGGCCTTCACAATTTTGTGCAATCTTAGACTTGCACATGTATGATCTCTTTTATGGGAGCTGCACTGATTGTCAATCTGTTTCTGAGTACAATTCGAGGTGCTGGTTATCACCTTTAAAGCCCCATATGGCTTGGGGACAGGCTGTTTGAAGGATCACCTCTCCCGCATTACATCCACTCAGCCCACCAGAATAGGAAGACAGAGAATGTTGCAGGTCCCATGAAATGGATGTATATTAGGAATATACATCTGGTAGAACCACGAAAAAGCCTTCTCCATGTTGGCCTCTTCTCTATTGAACTTTATTACCTTGGCTCTAATTTTGGCTCTACTTTGTTGCTTTTATGAAAAGCCCTAAAGAGGTCCTGGTTTTCTTTTTCTTTTTTTTAAGTTTTATTGTTTTTAAGACAAATATAAACAAACACAACATAAAAACATCAAACCATCTTCCATATATGTGTATACAGAGTGTCAGTTGGTTTACAAATTGTTTTGTGCTTCCACTTCGTAGTCTTCAATTACAATTACATTGTATATGTTCTCATATTGTCAATCAAATATTCCTAAATACATTAATATCATTGTTAATCAATCATTTGACTATACTATTATTCATTCATGTTTTACAAGACAATCCATATTTTACTTAATTTGTTTCATGACAGTTCATATTATCATCTCAAATCTATCCTATAATCATTTTGTAGATATAATAAAAAGAATACATCTTTATATATTTATCATGTTCTAAAAAATCTACATATTTCATTACCATGTTTTATTGTCTAACCATTGATAGAATAGATCCCAAATTTTATAAAATTATTTATCTTCTTGTTCTCTGATTTCAAATGTCAATCTACTCATTTCAGCACATTCCAGTATTTTCTTAATAACTTCCTCCTATGTTGGTATTTTCTCATTTTTCCAGTTTTTAGCAAATACAATCCTAGCCACTGTTAATACATTTACAATCAAATATTTCAATTCTTTACTATATATTTCAGGTAAAATTCCCAATAAAATATCTCTGGTTTCAAGTCTATATGCTTTTTTGTCATTTTTTCCAACCATGTGTGGATTTTAGTCCAATACTTTTTGGCATCCGCACACGTCCACCACATATAATATGAGCCAGGTACCTGATGATATTTCCAACATTTTTCAGATTTGTTCTTGAACATTCTTGCTATTCTTGTTGGGGAGAAATGCCACCTGTAAAACATCTTATACAAATTTTCTTTATATGCTGTTGACATTGTCATTTTATAATTTTGAGACCACAATTTTTGCCATTTCTCTAGATCAATCCCATATCCAAAATTCTTCCCCCAAGCAATCATTGTTTCTTTGACTTGTTCTTCTTCTAGTTTAATTTCTAATAAATACCCATACAATGTTTTAATCACCTTTTCATCAGTACCTGTCAAAATATTATCTAAATCAGTCAATTTATCATAGAAACCTTCTGTTTTAGAATCTTTATCATACCTTGAATGTATTTGTGCATATGAAAACCAATTCATCTTTATACCTTGTTCCTCTAGTTTTTGCATAGTTTTAAGTTCACACTTTTCATTCAATATTTCACCATATCTAACTGTTTGTTCCTTTTTGTATATTATAGGATAAGAAAATGCTTCAATAGTCGATAGCCAGACTGGAATTTTCAGATAACATTGCCTTTAGACTTCTCCCAGTTTAACCACAGAGACTCCCGTATATAATGTCTTCTAAAATACCCCTGTGTTTTAGTTCCTCTATACCATAAAAAAGCATGCCACCCCAACAACAAATCATGTCCTTCTAATGTCAACAATCTAGCATTTCTTAATGTTATCCATTCCTTAACCCACATCAAATTTGTAGCTTGGTAGTACAACTCCCAATTAGGCAAACCAAATCCTCCTCTTATTCTAGCATCTTGCAAAATTTTTAATTTTATTCTCGCTTTCTTACCTTGCCATATATATTTCAACACAATTTTATTTAAATCTTCAAAATAATATTTTCCAAGCCTAATTGGAATTGTTTGGAACAAATATAAAATTCTGGGTAATATATTCATCTTGATTGTTGATATTCTCCCTATTAATGACAGTTGTAAATTTTCCCATTTTGCCAAATCTAGTGCTATCTGCTGCTTAAGTTTAATATAGTTATTGTCTTTTAGTGTACTACATCTTGCTGTCAAATGTATCCCCAAGTACTTCATCTTATTTGTGACCTGGATTTTCAATACATCCGCCAGTTCTTCCTTTTGTCTTGATAACATATTCTTTGTCAAAATCTTTGTTTTGTCTTTGTTTATTTTCAAACCAGCCACCTTCCCATATACCCCTATCTTATCTGTCAATTTTAATGCTGTTTCTAGTGGGTCTTCTAAAATGAAAACCAGATCATCTGCGAATGCTTGCAATTTAAATTCTTCCTTTTTAATTTTCATCCCTTTTATGTCCTTTTCTTCTCTAATATTTCTGTTTAGCACTTCCAAAGTTAACACAAACAGCAAAGGTAACAGTGGGCACCCTTGTCTTGTTCCTTTTCTTCAATAGAGTCCGTTAATTCTCCCTCTATCGTTACCTTTGCCGTTTGCTTATGATATATAGCTTCTATTGCTTGGATGAATTTTTTACCAAAACCCATCTGTTCCAGCTATAATAACATAAATTGCCAATTCACATTGTCAAATGCCTTCTGTGCATCTAAGAATATCAAAGCCATTTGTTTTTCAGGGTGTGCCTCGTAGTATTCCAAAGTGTCCAAGATTACTCTCGTATTGTCTTTAATTTGTCTTTTTGGCAGAAATCCATTTTGATCAGGATGAATAAAATTATTTAGCCATTTTTTGGACTTCCGGTGGTGAGGTCAAGCAGAGCGGAGCAGGAGAGCGAACTCTGCAAACCTGTATCCAAATTTTCATGCTTGGAAGCTCTCAGAGGCATCATGAAGCTTGGAGAGACACACGAGTTAGAAGGGGAAACCTAGGAGCAGAATGGAGGAAAGCAACCTCCCACTGCAACAAGAGGAAGCCCTTTGAATCCAGCGCAAAAGAAACCTGGCATCTTATTGACAGTGATATATGTGTCGAACTAGAAACAAGAAAATTTTTATACCAAACTATACAGAAAATTAATAGAACAGGAATATGAGAACATATGCCTGCTAGGTGATTTTAATGCAATAGCAAATTTAGGAAAATACTACAATAATGAAAATCTAGGGGGGGAAAGGAAAAGGAAAACATTACCAAAAGTATTTTTTCAAATGGCGGAAGAATTAGGATTAAAAGATATATATGGAGAGAAAGAAATCCAGACAAAAAACAGTATACTTACTATTCAGCACCACACACATCATGGTCAGGATTGGATATGTTATGGACAAATGCAGAAATGGAATGTAATATAAAAGAAATAGAAATTGAATCTAACACATGGAAATTGAATCTAACACACATAATCCCATTAAAATAATTTGGAAAGGATTGAAAAAAAACAGAAGATGGATGCTAAACAAGGAGATCCTAAAAGAAAAAGAATGTGTCAAGATGATGGAAAAAGAATTGGAGTACTTTCTGAAGGAAAACAAAAAACAACAAACATCAATTCCAAACCTATGGGACATGACTAAATCATATATTAGGGGCCTAGCAATTTCATATAATACACGTAGATACAAGGGAAAAAAAGGAGAACAATCTAAAGTACTAGATACTCTCAAGGAATTAGAAAAAACACTAGAAAAAACACCACATAATAAGACAGCAAATAGGGAGAGGATAATGATTAGACATAAATCGAACATGTTAGCACAAGATGAATGGTTATAGGACATAAAAAAGATAAAACAAAATTACTTTGAACATGCGAATAAGTCGGGAAGGTGGCTAACTTATAGACTTAAGAAAGAAAAAGAAAAAGGAGCAATCCAACAATTGAAGGACGCTGATGGTACACTACAACATCAAACTGAAAAGAAAAAGCATATTGTTAAAAGTTTTTTTGAGGAACTATATAGTAGGGAAGACATACCAGAGGGAAATATCCAACATTACTTAGAAGGAAAAGGGCTACCTGTGATCCCGTAAGAGGATAAAGAAGAGATAAACAGGGAAATAACATTAAGAGAACTACAAGAGGCAATCCTGAAATGGAAAAACAATAAGACACCAGGACCAGATGGTCTCCCTGAGGAACTGTATAAAACGCTCCAAAGAAAATTATTGTAGAAATGCAATTATTAGAACTCTATAATGTGGTACTGATGACAGCAAAATTACCTAAGTCATGGGGGAAGACATATATAACATTGATCCCAAAAGAAGATTCGGACCCATCAATTAATTCAAAATTACAGGCCCATATCCCTTTTAAATGTTGATTATAAAATATTTATGTCCATAATGGCAGAAAGATTGAAAAAAACCCTTAATCAGATCATTCATAGCGACCAAAACGGATTCTTACTGAATAGACAAATTAAAAATAATACTAGAATGGTATTGAATATAATAGAATATTATGAAGCAAACCCAGGAAAACAATTGGCAATGGTCTTCCTCGATGCACAAAAGGCATTTTACAATGTTAATACAACAATTAAAAAGCATGCAATTTGGCAATAAATTTATTAAATTGATTTAGACAATTTATACGACACAGACGGCCAGTGTAATAATGAATGGTGACAGAACGGAAACATTTAAGATCAACAAGGGAGTAAGGCAGGGATGCCCACTGTCACTCCTTCTCTTTATTCTTACCTTAAAAAACTTATTGGAAAACATTAGGAAAAATGTAGAAATCAAAGGGGCTTTAATTAAAAAGGAGCATTATAAGTTACAGGCATTTGCCGATGATATAGTATTTTTTCTGGAAGATCCAGAGGATACGGGAATAAAATTAATAAAGGAAATAGAGGAATTTGGCAAGGTCACAGGCCTTAAGATTAATAAAAACAAAACAAAATTATTGACTAAAAATTTAAAAGATAAGCAAAAAAAGAATTAGAAGGAAAATTGGGAATGCAAAGTGTGAAAAAGGTAAAATATTTAGGCATTTGGTTAACAGCAAGATGCTCTTCAATTAAAAAAGATAACCATGACAAATTAATAATACAAATAAAAAAAAAATTGGAAACGTGGGGGAAATTACAGCTATCACTACTGGGGAAAATTGCAACAATTAAAATGTCTACCCTACCAAAAATACTATATCTTTTTCAAACTGTACCAATAAGATTGGATAAAACCTTTTTTAGAGAATTAGATCGAATAATAAGTAAATTTGTTTGGGATGGGAAAAAAGCTAGGATAAAAAATGAAATTGTTACAGGACAAAAAGAGAAAGGGGTGGCTTTGGACTCCCTGACTGGGAAATGTAGTATCAGGCTGTGGCTATGGTATGGATTAAAGATTGGATCAACCTGGAAAATAGAAGAGTATTGTCAATAGAGGGTCACGACTTGCAGAGAGGGTGGCATAGTTTCCTATGGGATGGGAAATGTAAAGAGCATGCATATTTTCAGAGACACATGATTAGAGATTCATTAATTCGGACATGGAACAAGATTAAAAAGAATCATTATACTAAAATACTGAACTGGTTGTCAACTATGGAAGCATAAATATACCCAAACGCAATGGATCTGGGAAAAAAGAGGAGTTACAAAGACCTATTAGACCCACAAGGAAGATTAAAAACGAGACAAGAATTACAGCAAAAAAATATAAAGATAGATTGGTGGCCATACGTGCAAATCCAGGTGAGATATCGGAAGGACAAAGAACAATTTGGTTTCTGCAAGGAAAAGCATCAATTAGATAAAATTCTACAAGAAATGGAAAAGAAAATGATTTCAAGAATATATAACTTTCTACTAGATTTTAAAATGGAAGAGGAGGTAGTCAAAGAGACGATGGTGATATGGGTGAAAAATGTTGGCCATAATATAGACCTGGAAAATTGGGAGAGAATGTGGGGATCAAATTACAAACTAATTACATCCACAGCATACAAGGAAAATCAATACAAAATGTTCTACAGATGGCACCTTCCTCCCGCTAGATTGGCAAAAATGTTTAATTCAGACCCAAATTGTTGGAAATGTGGAAAAGAAAAAGGCACTTATTTTCATACCCAGTGGACATGCCAGGAAGTGAAAAAATATTGGAATACAATTACAATGGATAGAAGAATCAGAAAATTTAATTTAATCCAGAATCAGAAAATTTAATTTAATCTGGAATCTTTTTTATTAGGTATAATAACACAAAAATGCAATAAAACAGATAGATATATTATGTTACATATATTAACAGCTGCAAGGATTTCGTACTCACAACTCTGGAAGGAAAAAAGGGTTCCACCAGCAGGCATGGCTATTAAAAATATAATAGATTGTATAGAGATGGACAGGTTAACGATGAAAATAAAAGAAGATTCAATTTATTATAGGGCCTGGGATGCCTGGTCGATAGTTCTTGATTTGTAATGGGTCGGCCTCCTCTTTTGGGACAAGTGTATAAGCTTCTGACCATGATTTGGGTATCTTCTTCTTTAACATAACTTCATTCATAACTTCTAGCAATGGAAGATTCAACAATTCTTGTAGTGTTTTGTAAAATTCCGCTGGAAGATCATCTGTGCCTGGTGCCTTTCCATTGTTTTGCTTCTTAAGTGCTTCAGTTAACTCCATCATCATTATATTGCTTTCTAAGATCATTTCAATCTCTTTAGGTATCTGGGGTAGGTTAGCATTCTGTAAGTACTGTTTAACTCTTTCATCATCAATATTCTCTTGTGTGTATAGTTTCCCATAATAGTCTCATATAATTTCCTTCTTTTCTTTACTTCCATAGCAAACTTGGCCTTGATCAACTATTAATTGCAATATTTTCCTTGATTCTTTAAAGAAAAAAGGCAGTTCTTTCTCCATCCTCTGTATGAAGTCTTTTTCTTTTAGTATAGTATTATTTAACATCCATCTAGTTCTTCTTCTTTGTCCTTTCCATTTAATTGTCATTGGATTATGATCTGCCCAAGTACTTGTTTCAATATTCATTTCTTGGATATTAGCTAACAATTCTGTTGACATCCATATCATATCTATTCTGGACCATGATAAATGTCTGTTTGAATAGAAGGTGTATTGTTTAGTCTTACCATTTCTTTCTTTCCGTGCATCTTTTAAATTTATTTCATCTGTCACTTTAAAAAAGGATTTAGGGAGGGTCTTTCTGTTTTGCTTTGTTGTTTTCTGTGTTGTATAGTTCAATTTATTGTCTACAATTCCATTAAAGTCTCCCATCATAACGATATTAGCATAGTCCAGTTCAATTATTTTCATATGTAATTTTCTATAAAATTCTTCTTGATTGTCATTCGGGGTATAGATTGCGATTAGGAGTGTTTATTGTCCATATTATTGTCCATTATTTCCACCATTAATAATCTTCCATCATCATCCGTATGGATCAATTTCACTGGAATAATATCTTTAATGAATAAAACCACTCCTCATTTCTTGCATTGTGTCAAAGAAGTAAATATTTTCCCTAACTTTAGCTGTATCAACAGTTGTTCATGTTGCTTTTTAATATGTACTTCTTGTAGGCAGATTATATCAAATTTTAATTTCTCTAATTTATGGAAAGTTTTCCTTCTTTTAACAGCTGAGTTAAGTCCATTTATGTTAATTGTAATCAGTTTTTTCTCTTCCATGGTTGTACTTTATAGGTAGGTTTGGCAGCTCTCGTAGATCTTGGTTCACACTGTTCCTTAACTTCCACCTTTCTGCCTACTGCACCTTCTTCTTTTTCGGTCGCTATTTGGCAGTCCTCTTGGAATTCAATTAGTGACATTTCTTTTTCTGTCTCCTCCTCTTTCCCTCCAAAGTATTTAGTATAAAATAATTCATCTTTCTCAATTGAGTCAATTCTGTGTCTCTGTTCTTGCCATGTGAACATTAAACCTTCTGGAATCACCCATCTATAATTCACCTCTTTTTTGAGTAGAATTTTAGTCAGGAATCAGTATTCTCTTCTCATCTCTCTCACTCTTCTGGGTACTTGTTTCAGGACCACAATCTCCTTATCTTTATATTTCAATGTTTTCTCTCTTGCCACCTGCAATATTTGCGTTTTAATGGCTTTCTTTGTAAATCTGATGTGAACTTCTCTTGGTAAGCTATTTCTCATTGCATATCTTGTGAAGACTCGAAAAACCTCGTCTATTCCATCCATCATCTTCTCTTTGGTTATTTCCAGAGCTTCAGCCAAGATTTCTATCATTATCTCAGCTAAGTTTTGTCCCTTTTCTTCCTCTATGTTTTGGAATCTGAGATAAAATTCTGATCTATCCATCTCCCATCTCAGCATCCCACTTTTATCTTGTTCAACCACTGTTAATCTGCCATCAATATCTCCAATCTTCTTATCTTTTTGTTTATCTTCTTCAATTTTTTGGAATCTCTCATCATACTTCATCATCATTTGTTGGATATTCTCCACCTTTTCATCAGTTTTTCTATTCTCTTTTTCAATATTCTCTGTTCTTGCTTGTATGCTTTGAATTCCTTGCATTATCATCTGCAGTGTCACCTTTTCCTGTTCTTTTTCTTGTTGTAACATTGTCTGTATTGAGCGTTGTCCTCCAGATGGTGAAGAGGAAGAAGTAGAAATTGAAGAACCATCTGCTGTTAATTTCCTGCTCATTTCAGACGATTCAAAATCTTCAGGTTCTTCTAGACCTTAATCCACTTGTGAAATAACCAATTATAATTCCAAGTAAAAATAGTGGTTTTCTTAATGGGCCTGGGACCATGAGTGGACCTGGAGCAAATCAAGTTGTTGATTTGATTGTGTTGTTGCTACCATGGTGGTGGTGGTATTTTGTGGATTTTTAAAGTTGTAAGCCACCTAGAACCACCCGTATGTGAGTTGGGTGGACCTTCATTCGATATAGGAATAAAGTCTGTCAATGATAGATGGGCCCAAAGGGAACAAGGATACAAGTTATAAAAGGCTCTAAAAGTAATAATGCCACCTTGAGTTGGACCCAGAAGCCAACTAGCAACCACCAATGGAGTTTCCATGATATCTGTATTACTCTATTACAGCTGCCCTCAATTATTAATCAGTTCTCATTACAACAGTTAGGCTAATCGTTTCATAATATGAATTATATATTCTGGGGTTCTTAAGACACTCTGAGTTTGGTTGTTTATTTCATTACCCAATATGCAGCTAAGCAGGGATCAATACCAGACAAAAATGCAATTGAAAGTAATACTTAAATCAAGAAGGAAACCATATCCCCACCAAAACAGGCAGGGTAAATTACATACATACATACATACATACATACATACATACATACATACATACATATTCTGTGTGTGTGTATGTGTGTGTACATGTGTCTAAAATCTCACTCTCATTCACACTGAAGTGCTACATGCATATACTCTTTTCTATTAGAGTATATATTTCATGTAGTAATAATTATATTCAGCAATATGTATTATTCCCTGTGAACATAGGCTTTCTAAGAAAAAACATTGATTTTAAAAAAAACTTTTCAGAGTGTATTGGAGTCTATGGTCCTTCATTTAATTGTCTTTAATTGTCTATGTAGTTAATCTCTATTTAATTGTCCAGTATAGTAAAACCTTAATTTAACATACCAATTGAAGGAAGGGCCAAATGTTTGTTAAATCCAATTGACATCATTTACATAAAATCCACATCATTTACACAAAATATGTGATTTATAGACAATTACAAGAGACAATAAAAAACCTAAAAAGGAAACAAAAAGACTAGGGCACATTGCCTCCAGCAGCCCACATTCAAATATGTGGACTTGATGTATCCTTTTCTTGGCTATACACACAATTATCCATTAAGATTGCTAGTCCTGTATATTTTAAGTATTAAAAGTCTTAATCAATGTCTGGCTCATATTGCTTTTCACCAATAATTAAGCTCAGTAGAAAGAAAGAATAATCATTATTAATAATGATTTCATTCCTACATCATTCTCTAAATATTTTTATGGATTACATTTTTGCAGCTGTCTTTTAATATATCCCTTTGCATACAATTTGTTAATTAAGCATTCCCTCACAGAAAAATGCATGCAGCTTTAAGGATAATTGTGTTCTTCCAGTCCACATAAGTTGCTTGGAAAATATGCAGTAAGGTCATTTCACCTAAAGAGGAGGATAAAAGTTATCTCCTATCCCTAACTCTGGATTGCCCTAAAGTAAGGCTTTACAATTGGAAATTTTAGCTTTGAGATAACAAAAATGTATTTATTTTTAAGGGGCTAAAAGGCTTTTCCATGTTTTGTAGGTAAGAAAGGAGCTCCTGTTATTTCAGAAACAGTTGTTGATTTTCTCCAAGAAATCTAACATTTCTGTTTTGGTCATCTTGGGTAAACATTCCAGCTTTATCAAAATAAATAAATAAATTATAATCTGAAGAGTATTGTTCCTTCCTAAGCACACCAAAAGAAGAACAAACATTAGATTGCCTTAGAATATTTATACTGTGGAAAATTACATCCCAGAAATCTAAATTATCTCTCTCCTCCTTTTCCTCTCCCACCTGCTGTGGCCCATTTCCTATTATATTTTTTCCCTAACAAACCAATAGATTCTTGAGATCATGGGAAGCCATAAAGAATTGGAATCAAATTAAGTCTACATTCTAACTGTATTAGATGCTGTCAAGCATAGTTTACTCACTTTTCACAGTTCCACCTAGAGGCTAAACAGTTTTGTCCCTTTCTCTCTACTAATCAAAACTGATTACTCCAATAATAGACCCCTGATGCTGAACACTTTATGAAGGTAAATTATGCCAAATTGAACAGGAAAGGGGAATGGAGAACTCTTCCAGCAATAAATAGGTTTAAAGATGCATGTATCGATCTTGTTCCTGTTCTTTATCTCTTTCAGTGCTTTGCCATAGTCATGGGCTCAATCAATATTTGCAGTGCTGTAATGCAATCTTTCATAATAGCATTGTAATTGCTTGTTAGCACATTTTGTCCTACAATGAGCTTGTACTGGGACTTTACAATGAAGTCCTTTGTCCTTATCATTCCTCTACCCCCATCTATGGAAACCAGAGGCAAGGCAGGAGACATCAAATTCAAGGCAACCAGTAGCCTTCTTCATATGTAGCCTTCTTGATCACCAGCTAGTTCAACCAGTAACCTGGCACATTGATTTTGTTGTAAAAAGAAAAATAAATTTAGTGTGCCAAACATGGGCAATATCCTGCCTACACACTTTTATCTTTCTTGGTGACTTCAATCTACCTCACATTAACTGGACCCTAAATGAATGTAAAACTGAACCCATACATGCAACCTTCTACAATGCTGCAACAAACCTGGGACTGGAACAACGAGTAACCAACAATTTTAGACTAAACAATTGCCTCAATCTCATCTTCTGCAATAGTTTAAATTCAATTTACAGAATACAAATTAAAGAACCCTTTTCCAACAGTGACCACAGCATGATTGACTTTTGTCTCAACATACGTCTACACAAAAATCAAAACAATGATGTGATCCCCAATTATAACTTCAAAAAAGGCAACTATGATCTTATAGACAATGATCTCTCATCCCTTGATTGGAAATCTCTATTCACTGGATGCAATACTGTTGAAGACCATTAGACATATGAAGACATATTTTTACTTGAAGTCAAAAGAGTCATCAAACTATATGTACCAACAACAACTCCCAAAACAAAACAAAACAAAAAACAGATTACCCATAACAATAAGGAAGCTTCAATCCAAAAAGAGATCACTTTGGTGGAAAAACAAATCTGGTCACGTTGCCAACTTCAAAAGCCGATACAAAAATTTATGCCACCAGATAAAGACTGAATGCACCAATTATCACATTAAACAAGAGGAAAACCTTCTATGCACCAATTCCACCCGCGCTTTCTACAATTTTGTAAACAACAAACAAAAAGACTCAAGGTCCATCCCACCCCTGAAAGGACCTAATGGTAAAGACTGCGGTAAAGACTATTAAAGCCAACCTCTTTAACACATTCTTTGACTCAGTATTTGTAAACAGCAATGGATCATGCCCAGTATTTCCTAGTCGAACCACAGACAACTACAATGATCTAATACATGTCGATTTTACAGTAGACAATGTTGAAAAAGCACTACACAATCTAAAACCATCTCTACCTATTGAACCGGACAAAATATGTGCCTACTTCTTTAAAAAGCTATCCACTGCCATAGCTGAACCTCTAAGCATAATCTTCAAAAAATCTTTCAGGACCAGCTCCTTGCCAAAATTATGGTCACAAGCCACAGTCATCCCCATCTTCAAAAAGGGAGACCCCGACTAGTTAAAAATTACAGACCAATCTCTTTATGCTGTGTCACGTGTAAAGTCATGGAATCAATTATTAACCAATCCATTATCCTCCACTTAGAGACAAACAACCTACTCTCTAATAAACAATTTGGTTTCAGAAAAAAACTATCCTGCAATCTGCAACTCTTACACTTCAAAAACATATGGACTACACAACTCGATCAGGGCAAAGCAATAGACACAATCTACATAGCCTTTGATTCAGTGGTACATGACAAACTACTCCTAAAATTTAAATCTTATGGTATCTCTGGACACCTGCATAACTGGATAGAAGCATTCCTGTCAAACAGACAACAAATGGTGAAAATTGGGAGCGTCCTATCAAATTCTGTACCTGTCAACAGTGGTGTCCCCCAAGGCAGTGTTCTCTTCATACTCTACATAAATGACCTCTGTGATCATATTAAGAGCAACTGTGTTCTCTTTGCTGACGATGTAAAGCTATTCAATACCACAGACAATACTGCTACTCTTCAAAAAGACCTTGACTATGTATCAGAATGGTCAAACAAATGGCATCTTCAAATCTCAACAAATAAATGCTCTGTCTTACATATTGGCAAAAAAAACCAGAAAATAAAATACAAGCTGAATAGTCAAGACCTTGTTGATGATCCAATCTCTGTAAAGGACCTTGGAATACTCATCTCTAATGATCTAAGTGCTAGAGCCTACTGTAACTACATAGCCAAAAAGGCATTAAGTGTTAACCTAATCCTACGTAGCTTTTTCTCTGGTAATATCACACTACTAACCAGAGCATACAAAACATTTGCTAGACCAATACTCGAATATAGCTCATCAGTCTGGGACCCACATTATGTCTCTGATATTAGCACAGTTGAGAAAGTCCAGAAATATTTCACAAGAAGAGTTCTCCACTCCTCTACTCATTGCAAAATACCTTATGCCACCAGACTTGAAATTCTAGACCTAAAAATCCTTGAATTACGCTGTCTTCAGTCTGATCTAAGTATGGTATATAAAATCATACACTGCAACGGCTTACCTGTCAATGAATACTTCAGCTTCAACCATAACAATACAAGAGCAAACAATAGATACAAACTCAAGGTTAATCGCACCAGACTTGATTGCAGGAAATACAACTTCAGCAAGAGAGTGGTCAATGTCTAGAATACTCTACCTAACTCTGTGGTTTCTTCCCCAAACCCCAAAAACTTTAACCTTAGACTTTCTACTATTGACCTCACCCCTTTCCTAAGAGGTCTGTAGGGGGCATGTATAAGCGCACCAACATGCCTACCATCCTTGTCCTATTGTTTCTTTTATTTTTCTTATATGTATCCATGTATTCATAACTATGTTTTTACTTATACCTATTATCTTGTAAGCAATTGACAAACCAAATAAAATAAAAAAATAAAAATAAATAAAAAATAAAGAAGTTTCTCTGCATAGAAACTGGATGATATAAAGCAAGTTTTCTAATGATAAAAGAAAAAAATATGCTAAACTATATTGTGACTGAGAAATAAGAATCCAGAAGGAAGAGCAGTAAATAGCTCAATTCTCTGTGACCTAACACTCATCAAGGGATTTTAATTTGGACTATATTATTTCAAATTAACATATTGAGGATGAGATGACTAAATATTCCTATTTTGAAACATATTTCCACATAGGAATTAGCCTGGGAGAATAGATAAAATTATATTCTTGATATCTAAGTATAGGTGTGCATAATGATTTCTGACATGAATGAATGTTAAATAATCCTAGTACCATCCTTCAGTCAAGTGATAAAACCCAGGTATGGCTTTTCTGGCTTTTCTATCCACAAGGAGAGCTGTGTCTTTACTCTCTAGGCTACAAACATGTGGATCTATTTATCCATCCATCTTTAATTTACACAGACCTGTCACATGTGAATTACTCACTTCTGAAATTCTACATTCAACATTTTAATCTGAACTGACATTTTTCTTCTAAACAAGATAATTGTTAAGATAAATTTTTGTTAAATGTGACCTTGCAAAATCTAAGCACTTTCCAAATATACTTTTCTGCCAGTTAATTAGCAGAATTCCACAAACAGTAGAACTGCTACTACAGTGCATTAAAACATCAACCTATGAAAGTTTCCTTTTTTTACATCTTGAGATCCAAGAACAAAAAAATTGCACAGTCTTATTCACTGCTATTTTATGTAAGCTTACAATTTATGGTAAAGGTTTTCCATTTGGAACACATTCCTATTCAATATAAATTAATATAATTAAATATTTATTGTACTGAACTTATTTCACCAAGAACAAACTGGTGAAAAAGGATAAATAAACGAAGAAGCCTAATTTTTATTTTGGATTCTCTTACCCTGGCATTTGGATAGGGTTACCAGATATCTGACCAGGGAAAGCAGGACACAAACAATTTGAAATAAAGACCAAGGGGCAGTAAAGAAAACCAGCTGGATTCAGGTCCAGTCCCTGTAACAATCGGCTGCTAAACTGCTAAATCACACTGTCCTTTTGCATGAGCTGTATTCAGCAAATTGGACTCCATATGAACAGGCATATCAGTAGCAGCAAAATGTTTCATCATACATAAAGTACAAACTGACTGTAACATTCAGTGTCCAACACTAGTTTCTAATATTTGGTAGGTTCTGGTTTCTATATGGTGTGATTATAATACTAAAGAACAGAACACCTTAGGAGTAGCCATTCATTTTTTCACATACCCAGTGAATTACTCACTGAATTATTGTGCTATAAAGACAGACATGGTGTTCCAGAATCAATAAGATGCAAAAACATGCTACAATCTATTTCCCTAGGCACATAAGAACAATGTAAGTATAAACTATCTACAGACCATCCATCATTTATGTAATGCAGGATGATATTATCCAGAAAAACTCATACTCTACATCCTGATTTGGAAGCTCGACCAAAGTCAACTCTGAGCAAACTAGAAAATTCTTGCCTATTTTGCTGCCATTCCTTTTCTTAGGGTCAGGGCCCTTACACAATTCACATTGTTGAAATTAAGGCTGCTTGATGCAGCCAGTTCATCTACATTCCTTTCATTCCAAATTTACATTTACTAGAACAGCCTTTAAAACAACCCTGCCCAATCAGCAGCCCAGGAAAAATAACAGAAGTTTGTTATTTACATACATTAACTACATTACTGTATATATTTTATATGTGGACCAAAACAATTCCTCTTCACTCAATGTAGCCCAGGCAAGCCAAAAGGTTGGACAACCATGATTTAAAGTTTGCAGATAGACTAGCAGATAGACTGAAGTGGAATCAATGGCTAGAGTGATTTGAGAAAGCTAATACACATGCAAGCATAAATGAGCAGCTTCCTCTGGTCATTCTAAATGTTGCTAACTTCCACAGAATGAGTCATTCATCTGAACCACTTCAGTTTTGTGCCATTGTATCACCATTGAAATGTGTAATGATGTAGGTGTGATTCAGTTTTATTGCAAAGTATGTTCATCCTGTTTTCTATACTGATTCTTTTTATGTTTCTTATATGTATCCATTCCATGTATTCATAACTAAGTTTATACTTATACCTATTATCTTGTAAACAATTGACAAATCAAATAAATAAATAAATAAAATATTCACAAATGGGAAAAACATAAAGGTTCAATAGACTAGTCCATTCAGAAAATTAAGCAGCATATTAATAAATATATAAAATGTCTGCACACCAGGGAGCTCCAGATAAGTTGCTCAACATCCATCCAATTGTTGGGATTCGTGAGTTTATCCTTGATAGGCAAAGAGCTGCCAATGATGGATCTCCAATGACATACTATAGCCTGTGTCTTTGGCATAGCCAATGGTTTATACTACAGTATGAAGGCAGCTCTACAGCTGGCCAAATATATGTAACTAAGCATTCAAATCTATTAACTGCTATGGTACAATTAGCAACTACGCTTTTGAATAATCATTTGTGTGATTCTCTCTCTCTCTCTCTCTCTCTCTCTCTCTCTCTGTGTGTGTGTGTGTGTATGTGTATGTGAGAATGAATGAATGAATGAATGATGAATGGATGAAGGAAGGAAGGAAGGAAGGAAGGAAGGAAGGAAGGAAGGAAGGAAGGAAGGAAGGAAGGAAGGAAGGAAGGAAGGAAGGAAGGAAGGATGAATGAATGAATGTAGATAGAAGGGGACAAACCGTTTGGTTTATATGAGAAGGGGGGATGCAGATGTGTGAGACATAAAGAAAACATTTCAAAAAGATGCTCTCTAACTTTTATCTGGTCGGAATCTACCCTTAGTTTTCAAGATTCTTTTTTTAACCTGATCATCCTTAAAGATACCTTCCTGAAATCTATACTCTTGTTCCTTACTTTGCCAGCTACATAATTTCTCTTGTCATTTCTCCATTTGTTTATGTCTCCATCTCCTTCTCCACCTGTGTGTGTGTGTGTGTGTGTGTGTGTGTGGCATAGGCATAAATATTTAGCAATCTAAAAAAATGGGCTGAACTCCAATTAAATGTACATCACAATAAACTGAATCTTTAAGAATCTCTCTAAACTAGTTATGTAATAACCCAGAATTCTAAGATATCCCAAGTTTGCAAGTCAATTCAACATTCTTAATATTAGAAATGAATTATAATATAAAAGCATTATACTCATTGTTGGAACTAAGGTTAACTTCTTTTCCAATTAGTTGACACAGACAGGAAGAAATATTTCAGTGAAGCATTAAAGTAATTCTTAATGTCCCCATTTTTATTTATTTTGTTGGAGGGGAGAATTACTCGTAGGATGTCTCAGATTCATTCCTTGATGAATTTGGCATGAGGGGTAGATTCACTGCAGAACATTTATTCTGCTACTTAACAAAGATTTGAAGTGCTGAGAAACTTAATGGGATTTTTATGTCATTCTTCTAACACAGGCTTTTACGCTATGCCCTAGCCTTCTTTTGAAACTTTTGCCAGATGACACAAAGGGTTGTTGAATTAATCACACAATTTTCTGAATCCTGGCTTGTGCATTGAAGGAGAAGAAATCAACGGATGATTGCTAGCCTGTGTCCTTCACATCTAAGACCCATTGGAAAGAACAAGAGCTGCCCAGGAGCATGGCTTGTATTTCACATGAAAAATTAGCCCCTTAACCTTAAACGTGTTAAGTGCAGGCATGCATCTTACATTGCATGTGCATGTAAATATAGGAAAGTCTCTCTTTGCTTCCCTCTGCTTATAGCTGAAGCTCAACAAGATAAATGTCCCCCTCTCAAAGACAAGATACCGATTCTACAAATCACCACTCTCTTCCCTCTGCACCTTCCCTTCCCTCTAACCCTCCTCTATTACTCATCCCCTGGAAGAAAATGCAAAGAGTAATAATAATTAGACAAGTACAAATAGCCAGACAGCGATATGGATGGCATGTCCCACTAAATAAAGGGCCGTTACCATACCAACAGGCAGGCAGAGTGCTGATCTAACAGTGTTTGTTGGCGCTGAGGCAGTGGCACATCATCCGTTATCCAACAACTTGGGCCTGATACACGAAACATTGTTCCATTCCACATGCCCCTTCAGCATAAGGCAAGGGAAACTACAGTTGGAGAGAAAAGGACTGCCAGGATATATAAATAAATACTGCTGATAGCAGATTTGCTTAGAACCATTTAGGCCAGTCAGGCCTGGAAACCTGGCATGCTTAGAATAAGCTGCTTCATGTTAATATGGAAGAACAAAATACCAATATTAAAAAGCAACCAAGTAAAAAAAGATAGCTGATAAACAAAATGATATTTCATTGCCTGATTTGTTTTAAATTGCTTTAAAAAAAAAGGTTTCTGTAAGGTATAAAATACAGAACCAATCTTTTTTTTAAAGAATTCTGCAAATCCATTAAATTCAAAATACAAGCTAACATGTGAATACAACATATCATCGCATCTCAACTTTGTACATTTTCTTTTTTCTTTTCCTTGTTTAACTCACAAAACAGTGTCATAAATAGAAGACATAAAAGGGGTTGAACCTGGGAACAATTATGCAGTATCTGAATTAACTAGGGACTTTTGCTAAACTTATGCAATCAAAATAATTTTTTTCTTTAAAAAAATCTACTCAACTCATGCCCAGGGAGAAAATTTGGGACCTATGCTAAAATATTGATGATTGTGAGCATGCATTATTAGCTTGATTATTATTAACAATTAACTTTTATTGTCGCTGATTATATGAATCTATGATTTGTGTGATTTTCTGATGAAGCTAGACATCTAGAAGGACAAAATAGGCAGGTGAGACTAATATTGCAATCAAACATTTGCTTGCTGTCCAACATATTTCTCATTGCATTCCCCCCTCCCCACCCCAAATAATATTTTCTCCTCTGTTGGTGTCTGATGCCGCACCTGCATCGGTGGTGGGATTCAAAAAATGTTACTACCGGTTCTGTGGGCATGGCTCGGTGGGCGGTGGCAGGGGAAGGATACTGTAAAATCTCCAGTCAGAGGTGGTATTTGCTGGTTTTCCAAACTACTCAAAATTTCCACTACCGGTTCTCCAGAACTGTCAGAACATGCTGAATGCCACCTCTGACTTGCATGGTGTTAATGTCTTGTGTTGGTAGAATTTAGCAACATTCATTTGAGTGGAAAATGATGTGCAGGGAATTCTTGCTATGCAGCGCAACCCTATCTGATTCAAGTCTTGGAAGCAGATAGGATTGCACAATAATAGAAGATTAAGCCTTGGTTTGCAGCTTGTATTTCCACATTTCCTGTCCACTGAGTCAGGGCATCTTAACTGTGATAAAGAAAAAAAATAGGTCTCAAATAAATGGTACCCTTAATAAATAATGACTATGTAAAAGGCCAATTGTAATGCAACCCAGAAAAAGGTGACCAATAAGATGAAGTTGCTTTCAGTTAATGTGCCTAAAAAACAGGTTCTGAAAATTAGACTGGTGTATATTACTTCTGCCTTTCTGGACATAATTGTTAAATGAATCACTGCGGTTGTTAAGTTAGTAACATCATTGCTAAGCAGTGGTGGTATTCAGCCAGTTCACACTGGTAGCAAGAATTTGGCATGGGTTGCCGAACCGGTAGTAAGTTCTGGCTGGCCACGCCCCCCACCCGGTCGCCCTCCTGCCCGATGCTTGCTCACCCCCATGCACACCTGACATTCACCTAAGGCATTTCTTTCTTTTTTTTCCCTCCTGACAATCAGCTGTAGATACATTAGCTGTGCCGGGATTCCCCTTGCTGAGGCCCAGGAAGGCAAAAAATGGAGGGAGGAACTCAGCCCTTCCCTCCATTTTTTGCCTTCCAGAGCCCCAGAGGAGCCTTAGGGGAGCAAAAATGCTCCCCAGAGGCTCTTCTGAGGCTAGGAAGCTCCCAAATTGTAGCTTGGAGGGATGTATGCCCCTCCTGTGCTCTGTTCCTTTTCTTCCAGAGCCCAGAGGAGCCTTAAGGGAGCAAAAATGTCCCCCCCCCCAAGGCTTCTCTGAGGCTAGGAAGCTCCCAAAAATGGGTGGGGGCTGTAAAAAAAAGCCACACCCACCCTGTCACATGGCCAGGCCCACCAAGCTACACCCACAGAACCAGTAGTAAAAGTTTTTGAATCCCACCACTGTGAAGCAACTACAATTTCTGAAGGCAAGCTGTTCCACTGGTTAATTGTTGTCACTGTTAAGAAGTTTCTCTTTAACTCCTGGTTGCTTCTTCCCATCCAGTGTTTCTTGTCTTGCCTTCTGGTACTTTGGAAAATACGTTGACGCCCTCTTCTTTGTGGCAGTCCTTCAAATATTGGAACACTGTTTTCCTAGATTCACTGATGGTTTATTAGGATTCACAATCTGAATAAGATTATGCATATTTTTGTAAAGTTACCACTACTGCGTCCCTGACTTATTTTCCTACACCTTTTCTGAGAGTAAAATCTTCAGGTAATTTCACTACCAGCTGTATGTCTGGATTAGCTCCAAGTAAGCATCAATGAGTAGTTCCTGCCTGTGCCAACAATACAAGAATGAAAAGAAGCAGTGACATGTCAGTTAAAGTTGAAGGTTGATTCCAGTTGAAGTTGATTTCAGTTGAAGGAATCAAGTTGGGATAGTTACAACTCTACCATCATATTTTGAAATAAAGGCCTTAGATTTCAGGTCACTTAAATGACAGTTGCTCCAAGAAGAAGGAAAAACATTGTCTGTCATGCTCAAATAAATCTTCTGTCCACTTGATCTGTCAAGTGGAGGTGGGAGGATAAAGGAACATGACTGTTCCTGTGTAGTAGACAAGCTCACCTAATTGCTAATAAAAGATAGTAAAGTTAAAGGGCATTTTAACTCTATATAAATAACTAACAAGAAACTCAGAATAAGGTTCTCAGAAATATAGATTATGTACCCTCTAAGACACAGATCTCCTTATAAATGCAATGTTGAACGTCATACAGCAGCATACTTAGCATTTTGGCTTTAAAGGTTTAACTGTTGCAGGCATATAACTGTTATCCTTATAAACTGAATATCTAATAATTTCATTAGAAGCTGTTTGGATTCATAAAGAGGTTTGAAGAGTGAAGCTTCTAAGAAGATAATAACTGGAAATAAATGTCAAGGTGTTTGAAAGAAGTTTGATAATTATTGATCTTCTAGGTTAGCATACCATTTTGTGAAAAAGGACTATCCTAGTTTTTGTGTGGCGTGGTTGATTTCTAGCATTTCAAATTGGCAGTAGGATTTTGTTACATATTAATGTACATATGAACTTAAATGCAATTATTGTAAGATCTAAATATGATATGGGTCTTTGCTTCACCTAGCATTGTGCCTAAATTCCATTTTTCAGGACAAGCTCATTCTCTAGGGGGTTGCTTATTCAAAGTTTACTCAGGAATAGGGGAAGACTTCTCTGGACTTTCTTCAGGCCACTTTCTCTAGAACCCAACTTGTAGCAGCATTTTACTATGCCAATATTTTAATAACTAGAGAAAAACAAAGCTGTCTTTAAAGTAGCTGCTAATTTCAGTTGATGTCCTCACTGAATTTTCAAAGAAAATATCATCCTTGGTTTTCCATCTTGACATTGTAATGTGAAACTATCCAGAGATGGGTTATTGTCAGGTAAACAATTAATATTGTGCCATCAGAAAAGGACTTCAATGCAGAATGAGCTCCACTAAATTGATAGGAATATCTCTAAATGCAGAGGGATGGCTTATCCCACTTCAAAAAAAAAAAGTAATATTTCCATAAGAACACCTTCCTCAACCATTGTCCAGCCATTATTTATGTAATTACAGCATTCCGCAGCTATGAAAACACTTTTACACAGGCAATACCTTACTTGTTGCAATGGCTTCCATTTCTCCAAAATGCGAGCCAACTTTGAAAGTTAGGAAACAACACACCATGGCTAGTTCAGCTCCATGTTAGAGGTACTCTTCTATGGGCAATCTACAGCTAGTCCTCAACTTACAATAGTTGATTTAGCGACTGTTCAAAGTTACAACAGAATGAAAAAAAGTGACTTATGATCATATTTCACACTTACGACCATTGCAGTGTCCACAGGATCACATGATCAAAATTCATACACTTGGCAACTGACTCACATATATGATGATTACAGTGTCCCAGGGTCATACGCTCACCTTTTGCGACCTTCTGACCAGCAAAACCAACAGAAGCCGAATTCACTTAGCAACAGTGGTGGGATTCAAATATTGTTGCCACTGGTTCGATGGGTGTGGTTTGGTGGGCACGTTTTGCATGCATGCACATACTTTGCATGCATGCGCATGCCAAATGCGCACTTTACGCAAGCGCAGAGGCATTTGCGCAGGCGCAGAGGCATTCTACCTCGCTTCCTGCAAGCCTGCACAATCTCCCGATCGCTTCAGCAGCTGCCGCGTGGCACTATTCTGTGCCGCGCAAAGCAGCTGCACTTCATATTCAGCGGATAAAGGTGAGTATGGGAGCCCGGGTGGATGGATGGGCCCAACAGCAGAGCCATTAACGCAGCGGAGAGAACCGGTTTGGTCTCTGCTGCTCATCGCTCCTACTGGCTCTCCAGAACCGGGCAAAACCGGTCGAATACCACCACTGCTTAGCAATGATGTTACTAACTTAACAACCGCAGTGATTCATTTAACAATTATGGCCAGAAAGGCAAGAAGTAGGACTTAACAAATTTTAGCAACAGAAAGGTTGAGCTCAATTGTGGTCATATGTCGAGGACTACTTGTACTAGGAAGTGGGCTCCTTCTTACGTTGTTTGCCTGTTTTCTATTTTGATACCCAGAGATTTCTATGCCTGCACAAAGTCCTTTCACAGCTTTGCATTTAACAAGACAAAAGAGACAGGATGGAACTCCCTCCCCGGACTTCGCTACCCCTCCTTTTTTTTTTTTTCCAAAGACCTTCACAAACTAGCTCAATCTCCTCTCACAGACTTCTTGCTGATACGTCTCACTTTATTGGTGAGTTTGGCCTTGGGTGTCTCAGCTGTTTGATCAATATTGCAGAGGGTCAGTGATATTTTCTCCCTTTTAGTGGCTTGCTGTCTTTAACTTTGTCACCTGATGAACAGCACTTCCCCTCCAACGCTTATCTTGTATCGATTTTCTCAGCTCTCCTTCTGCATTTCCAGCTGTCCCGCCATTTCCTTTCCTGTCACCAGATGCCCATTTGATATGAACTTATCTCCTTCTACACAAACTCCTTGCTTTACGGTGACTTTTCCCCTCCCACCACCACCACCACAAACAACCAATTGTCAAAAAAAAAAACAATTTCCTCTTTTGGGAAGGAGGCTGACTCCTTGATATTCTTCACCATTTATTATTAGGATTTTTGCTTTTCTCCTTGTTCTCATCATTATCGCTGCAATTTCAAAAGTGATAGAATGCTGTAAATTGAAGCATTTCTTCTGGAGTTTCATTAACCCATCCTTGGATAAGTCTCTTGCAGGGAACTGAGAGCCTGTATTCCACAGAAGGTAAAATATATGCTAAGGTATACCTGAAATCCTGCTTTAATGACAGTTTCTCTAAGCTTTTACAAAAGGAGAAGCAAAAGTACAATCCTACAACAATAATCATCACTAAGAGATTTTTAATTTCTTGTTTATAAATAAATCAGCCATCAGGGCAGTTGCACATAACAAAAGTGCCAGCAGAAAAGATTTTCAAAGGCCTGTAATCACTTGAGAGAGCCAGCTTGTGTAATGATTAAGGCACCAGGTTAAATATGTGGCGTTCTAGGCTTACTTTAGGTATAAAGCCAGCTGGGTGATCTAAGGCCAGACAAAAATCACTTCCAAAAACACCTTGCCACAGGGACTTGTCCAGGCAATTTTCAAGAGTCAACAGTGACTCAGAGACACACATTTATTAATCCCTTCATCAGATGTATAAACTGCAGTTGACAAAAAGTTCTGCCTTTTAATAAAATTTGTTAATCAGAAAAGGTGCTACCAGACTCCAGAATTTTTGTCAACATAAGGTTAAAATGGCTCTTCTTTTGTAATAACTGCTCCAAGTTCACACCATGAGCTTTTATTCAAAGGGGCAGACTTTTAATGTTGTTTTAAAATAATTAAAAACACATTACACCGATCAATTCAACAGCCAAAAATGTATGTTTTGCTGACCAGGATAAATTTTAAAAAATTATACATGAACCTAAAATAAGTATGTAAAAATGAAATTATGTTTTATTTGAGCAATTTATATAGCTGACAGCTCAGAAATGGGCAACACACAATTAAAATAATAAACAATAACATAATATAAAACAAAATCCACCAAAAGCAACCAAGTGATCAAAACAATTGTCCAGGATGGGTTGAAAAATCATCCTGACCTGGTGCCTGAGAAACAAACAGGCCTTCATGGCTTTATGAAAGGCAGACATGTTGAGACCCTCTGAATCTACCAAGAAGTATGATTATAATTTGATTTCCCCTGACAAAGGTTTCCATAATTTGTTTTATATTTTTATTATAACAGTAAAAGCTAATAAAACTAAGCTTAAAGAAAAGAAAATAGAAAGGAGTTAAAAGTGTAAGAGGAAAGAAAAAAAAAGCAGGGCTGTAATAAAAAGATATACATACAAAACTGATTTCGAACCTTCTTCACAAGCATAAACAAATTTAATGGCTCTTCACCCCCTCTAAAGTTACAAACTTTTATCTTTTCAACCCATATTCTATCTCTTATCTATAAACAAATCTATAAAACTTCAAAAGAAAACCACAAAAAAACATAAACACTAGGAGAACGTCCAGAAAGGCTTGCCAGAAATAACAACATATGAACCAAGTTTATATTTCTGTGTTTTACTTCTAAGAACCGTATTCTTTAGTTCATTAAAATATTGCTATTATTGTTAAATTTATATGCCACTCATCTCAATGTCAGGTGATTGCTCTAGTATATGATTTCTCTACCTTTCTTCTTTGTCCCTTGGCAATGAATTCTTCAAGGCTGTAACAAGCCTCTTTTGTAAATACTTGGGTCACTCTCATGATTTACGATTAGTATTTCCCTTTTAAATTTTAAAACTCAGCCGGTTTATTTTATAGATTTAAGTGAAGCGTCCTATTCTAAGCCATTCTCTTGGTCTGTCATCTGTTAAGTTCAGTTTCAATACCATGTCTATCTTTTCAGATAAAATTTGTTCTACATTTGTCATTTCTTCAATAACCTCTTTTGCATGTAGTCTATTCATAAAAACAGACATCATTACTGACATTGCTGATATTTTCTAATTGCATTCCATATTTTCCTTCAATATTTTATTCTTATAATATTTTTCATCATTTTATAAGCTTATATAGCTTTCCTCTACCTAAAATCTTCAATCTCTACTATTACACTACCACCCAGTTTTTGAAATCACTACATTGGTTATATTTGCTATGCCTTGTAAAAAAAAAAAAAAATCTATTTTCCACAATAAGCTGTTTCTTCTTAATTATTAATAATTAAGAACAAAATAATTTCTTTATTAATTATAAAGAAATTCCAAGATCTTATTGTAACAGTTTTAATATTCCAATTTTATCTGGATCATTAATCTATTTATAACTTTCTAAAATCAAAATGTTACTTAGCTTTTTGCTATTTTATTTCAGATTCTTTAAATTCTTAAGCTCATCATTAAAGTTTCCTTTCATTCAGGATTAAAGGCAGTTGGCATTTTCAAACTTGTTGTTCCAAAGGAAACCAATAGTTTAGATACAGTTAATGAGCAATTTTGAAAGTGATTAGAAAGTGAGTCTGTTCAGTTTTTTGTTGTTCCTTTTCTTTGCTTCAGTCATCAACTCCAATTCGTCATACGTTCTCCAGAAATCAAGAAACGCCATAATTTGTGAGTATGGCTAATGAAAGCGATGATTTATTTTATTTTTATTTATTTATTTGTCAAGCAAGTATTAGATAACAGGTATAAGTATAAACATGGTTATGAATACATGAAATGGATACGCTTATGCACGCCCCCTACGTAGATAATGGATAGATATGGAATACATAGATAATGGATAGATGATGGAAGTTATAGTTTAAAACATCTGGACAACATCTTTTCACCAATTCCTATTATAGGTTAAGATGCATCAGACAATAAGAATGTAGAATCTGCTGTGGGCTTATCTTCTTTCAACCAAGATCTTCATTATGAAATGAACAGCATTGTATTGAATCACCCAAGCTAGTATTTCTCAAGTCTGGCTAGGGAATTCTGGGAGTTGAAGTCCATTCTTCAAGCTGTAGTACTGTACACTGGCCAGCAGTACATTTAGCTTTTTTTTTTTTTCAATTGTAGGAACAATATTTAACCTTTCCTCTATTGCAGATTAGCCAGGTCATTGTCACAAGAATACTCTTCCTTCTTCTGTGATATTCTAGATATCACAACAGGAACTGTGGCTCAATAAAACTGAGTATTTCCCTCTCTCGTTGTATATTCATTTGTTTACATTGTTATCATTTTTATGCTTATTATAGTGGGCTGCCCCAACCAAAATTATGCAAATGTCAAAATTAAACTAACCATCTACTATGTGCTAGAGTGACATTCCTTCGTAGGAATGTTGTAATATCTAACTGAGGTGTGTGGAACAGAATATGCCTATTATTTTGGAGCTGCTTGCCAAATTGACTGAGTAAAGTAATTTAATTATTAAACATCTTATAGGTCTCTGGAGATATCCAAGAGAGCTATTTTTGATTAGATTTTTTTAAATGTGCATTCACGATAGAAAATTTACTATTCATGGATAGCATAAGTAATAAATTGGGCTGTACTCAACTGATAATATTTATATGTATTCAGTATAAATGTGCTTACTGCTATACATTTTATTTTTAACCAGAGGAAATTGGACTTTCTTGTTTTTCTTTGGAAGACGTTTTGCTTTTCACCCAAGAAGCTTCTTCAGCTTTGACAGGATGGTGGGGAGTGGAAGGATTTATATTTTTTGCAGAAATCCTATCATTTCCCACTGTCCTATCAGAGCTAAAGAAGCTTCTTGGATGAGAAGCGAAACGTCTTCCAAAGAAAAAAGTTGGCTCCTGAAAAAGCACCTTTGGGACAACCGTGACCTGGATGACTGAGAATCTCTACAGAACTTTACTTTTAAATATTAAAAATAGTGGTATATTTCAGGCAGTACAATATATTGAGCATCCCACACCCTCCCGTCCTGCTTTTATTTGGGTTTCTATTTTTCCTCCCAAACAGACCTAGAGCTGTGCTGTTAAAAACTATGATTTAACATATGTCTTTTATTCATCTAACAAGTTTATTCCTTTGTCAGGTACTGCCTTATATCAAAGGATTTTACTGAGGTGGGCACACAGGGAATTTATTGCTATAACAGGTTTATTCTCACAGCCTTTAATCATTTATGCAGACATCCGTTTTGCAACTTCTGGTACTCAAATAGGCAAAAGGTGGAAGATCGTGAGGCCGCACTGCCCCCTTGTGGTCCAAAGCAGCACCTGACAGCCAGAACATTAATCATAGCAGCAGGAGTGTAAAATTCAATTTTACCTCTCCATTCATTCTGAGATGAGTTGAAGGCCGGCCTTGTACATATAAACCGCACTTTACTTTATCAGAGTGCGGGTAACAAATGGTGTGTCTTCTTCAGGGAGTTTAACCATCAAAAAACAGTGCACCATTTAATTCCCTTCGCGCCTAGGGTCAGAGCAGGAGCTCTTGGCATCAGCAAATGCTTCAGTCCTCAGCTGTGCAGTAAACTATGTTTTAGAGATTGTTCCTCAATATGAAATGATCAGCCCATTTATCTGCTAAAGGAGCCCATCTCTTTGTTCAGCCTCCCAATATTTTTTTCCGCCAACCCGATCTGGACAATAAACCAGACCCGTCTTAAGATATTCTCTGTTCAATTTGTTATTTGAGTCGCTCCAAGCCCAGCGATCTCTGTTAGCATCCAGATTTCCAATTTTCTTTTTTCGGCCAGTTTGCTAGGTTCTTGCAAGACCGAGATTCTTGCTATGCCCACCCACCCCCCACCCCTTGCTTCCAACCAGGAAGATTAACTGCAAGAACAAGACCTTCAACCCTGATGAACTGAAAACAAATTGGCAATGTTCTCAACTAATGTTCAGGTGAAATTTCTTAAGACAATTTTCAACTCCAAGCAAAAGAGGTGAGAGAAAAGCAGTGGCAGAACTTCCAAAGCCTTTATATTACATATGGGGACAGCTGTAGGTCATTTTACTCTTTCTTTGTAATTTATGTATTAGAACTCTTCCTAAAAGGAGAAGTCTCTAACTGCCTTTTAAAAAAATGTCTGTCTCAAAAATGACTTTGAAATAAAGCCCCCATCATTCTAAAGAGGTTTCTGGAGAGACATAGAAAATAAGAAATCTCCTATGGCTTCTTGAACTGACAACATGCCATTTTTATTAAGTGCTGTGAAGAACACTTGTTAAAATTCTCCCAACTGCCATGCAGAAAAAAAATATGAAGGTTTACAGCAGATTTTTGTGCTCAAGTTCTCTCTCTCTCTCTCTCTCTCTCTCTCTCTCTCTCTCTCCCCTCTTTCTCCCCACCCACCCAATCTTATATCAAAGACTAAAAACCTGGCACCAAAGTTAAACTTCCACTTATTCAATCCTCTCACCTACCTCACCCTGTCCCATCACTTGGGGGAAAAGATAACTCTTAAGTGGCATTTGACTAGGAGGGTAGAGGCCTACCAAACTTCAAGGGGAAGGGTGCTCCATAAGGCAAAGGCTGCGACTGAAAGGGTACTGCTGCTACACTTCCTAAATTCCACAAAGTGGCAATATTTCAGGGAAGATACTAGGAGCATACGCATCCCATCTGATCTGATAGGACAGGTAGATGTCCTTAGGGAGAGGCAGGTCTTCAGCTATCCTGCCCCTGTGCCATATTTTTAAACTCACAGCCAAGTTATTAGTTTGCTGTGTTTCAAAACGTACAATGGATCATATCAACAGCTGGTTAAAAAAGAGAGTTCCTAATTTGATATTGGCATAAATAATTGAAACAAAGGAGGTTAGCAATATGTCACTTTGATCTGCTGATCAATGAGGTTGTAATAGACTGGGCTGTACATTGATTCAGTTTCAAATCTTGAAAACACTAAGTCCCATCAACCTGCATGTCCTTTTATTATTTATTTAGTATATTCACATACCGCTTCCCTTTGCCTTGCCATGCCAAGCAGTTTACAGTCAGTAATTTTAACAATGCTTCATGAATAAGCTGTACATTAAAATACAGTATAAATTTAATTTCAATTTTAAAAGTGAAATAAAACAAACAAACAAAACTACATACCAAATGCTTTTATAGGATACCTGGGTGAAAAGGAGAACATTAACAATTACCTAAAAGATGTAATTGTAAAAAAAAATAGCAGGAGGATGAGCATTCCAAGGATCTCCAGGTAACTAGTGCTGATATAGGATGAAGCTCAAAATGTGAAGGTTTGGATCAATAGGTAAAATATTAAATAGCTTGAATCCACACAGAGGGGGGGGGGGAGGAACTATATAAATCAAGCAGACTATATATGGAAATTCAGCATTCACAATAATAAATCAAGATAGCATCATAAGAATGGTGCACATAAAAAGAGTTCTGCCAATTATAGCCATAAACAGCAATGCTACATCTTCCTGGACCATTGATTTCTGGCACTCTACCCTTACTCATGAATGAGAAAGGATCCATGGATAATACATTTAAATGTAAGCAGATAGTCTGCAATGTGTAAATAGGAATAGAAATCAAGGAAGGCAGAGTCTCCTCTGAAGAGGCTAATCGGAACAAAATACACTGCTCAAAAAAATAAAGAGAACACAAAAATAAGACATCCTAGATCTGAATGAATGAAATATTCTTATTAAAGAGGTAGCAGTCCTGGTGCTGGGTTGTTGTCCTCCTACGGCCTCCTCCATGTCTCCTGATGTACTGGCATGTCTCTTGGTAGCGCCTCCATGCTCTGGGATACTACACTGACAGACACAGCAAACCTTCTTGCCACAGCTCGCATTGATGTGCCATCCTGGATGAGCTGCACTACCTGAGCCACTTGTGTGGGTTGTAGACTCCGTCTCATGCTACCACTAGAGTGAAAGCACCACCAGCATTCAAAA
The DNA here is from genome assembly GCF_049901735.1 of Notechis scutatus. Taxonomy (NCBI): domain Eukaryota; kingdom Metazoa; phylum Chordata; class Lepidosauria; order Squamata; family Elapidae; genus Notechis; species Notechis scutatus. The sequence goes on from NC_142011.1 coordinate 28,874,543, forward strand.
GTGACCAAACCATCAGCCAGAAAGCATAGGTAGTGAGAAGTGGTCTGTAAGCACCACCTGCAGAACCACTCCTTTATTGGGGATGTCTAACTGCCTAAGCTTTCCACCTGTTGTCTACTCGATTTCCACAACAGCATGTGAAATTGATTGTCAATCAGTGTTGCTACCTAAGTGGACAGTTTGATTTCACAGAAATGTGATTGACTTGGAGTTACATTGTGTTGTTTAAGTGTTCTCTTTATTTTTTGAGCAGTGTTTTTTCCTATTGCTTTTTAAAGCACTTGATAGAGGAAGTTGACACATAAATCAATGCAGATATGTATAATTACTGGCTACTTCTCAACTCACAAAATGTCTACGAAAACATTGTGCAAGAATTGCAGGTAGATCTGTGAGCAACTCAATCTGCCTGCCTGCTTTGCCTGGTTTTGGGTAAAAGTTGCTCTTTTTTAATAAAAAAATCAATATTTACATAAATATTTATAATATTTACATACAAGCCATGCCCAGCCAGTCACATGACCAAGCCACACCCACAAATTAGGCCACACCCACAGAACCAGTTGTTAAGACATTTGAATCCCACCCGTTTGTGCTACTTTATTTTCCCAAGAATCAAGGTCAGCTCTTCAGTTCTTGTGACTTCAGATTTAATTCTGAGATCATAATCCATATCAGCACGACAAGCAGACTACAGATTAGGACCAATTCAAGAGTTGTGAGACGTATTTTATCCTTTTCCTAAAGATAATACAGCAGTAATTGACAGATTAATTAAAGTGTTGAACTGGCACTGGGGAGACCCAGGAAACCCACTTGATGAGTTTAGGAGAGTCACTCTTTGTAATCCAATTTACTTTGTTCCTCAGATTTTTGGAGAAGAGTGGGAATGCTATGCACATTAGCCTAAGCCCCTGAATGAAAGGTGGGATATCTAAATTACCTAAAAAAGACAGTTAAATCTGCTTCAGAAGGATTAACTAGCCCTCACTCCACCACCCCACCACAGAATATCTAGATCTGTTGATGTGAAAAAGTAGCACTTCAGAATATTTAAGATTATTATTTTTAGACATGATTCCCAGAACCTTGTCCTGACAAGCAAAATATATTTAGGTGAGATTGTGGTCTCTTGACAACAGATCACAGTACTCAAGGTTTCTAAAGATTATAATTCTTTTAAAAAGAAAAATAATAAATCCCACTGCTGATGCTGTTTTGATATCACTGGAATTGTGCAAAATATGCAAAATAATTCACTTGTTTTGATGGACATAATTTAGAATACCCTCTTATCTCAATCAAATTTACACCAAGTAAACTACAGATTTTATCATGCCCTTTACCTGCTTCTCTAGTCGGCTACCAAATTGCACTTTTTATTCTTTCCAAAGCAACAGAAGGTAAAAAAAGAAATTATGTGAAGTACACTGAGGAAACTCTCCATCAGCAAGATACTTTTCTCAAAAACAAAATGGAATGGGACCAATTTTGGTGTAGCAAAAGAAAGGCTTGAGATTTGAAAACCAGAAGGATTGAAGTAAATGGCCTGGATCAGGCTAAGGGCTACAGAGAATAACACACCAGGAAGAATTTCTCAAGTGCACCTCTATGGGAGTGGCAATTTGAATAAGCATCTCAAAATGCTTCCAGCTGCTCCATTCTCATAATGTGACTAAAGTGCAGCATCTGCAACCAGCCCTGTGCTTTCTAGTACACACCTGCAGAGACAGATACATGCACACCCAATGCAAAGCAATATAAACTGAAAGTAGAAGCAGAAATACATTTGCAGTCAGGAAATGTGTTACCTAGTTGCGCAGGAAAAATAAGATGCCTCCCATGATCATTTCTGGTAAATAGGTTGGAAAGAATTCCAGAAGCCTTGCCCTGCACACTTCCTATTGTGTCACTTGGTTGGTCATTTTCCCCTAAGAAAAATGGTTTTGTTTCATTTTTATTTGAAACATAATAAAAGGCGAATGTGTGGAATCGTCAGTGTGTGTGTGTGTGTGTGTGTGTGTGTGTGTGTGTGTGTGTAACACTGTACAACAGAAAAAAAGGCAAAGAGGCTGTGCGTGTCTGTGCAGCCCTTCATGCAGCACTGGAGGGTGGGAGTAGAAACGTTGAGTTTATCTGCAACTCCTTAAAGCAATGCCAATTCTCTAGACCACAAATACACGCACAAACATGGTAAAGAATCTCATTTTTCTTGATAGAGAATTGGGTTTAAGGAGCAGACTATGCAAGTCTACATCAGCATTCATCTGATATCATGGTAACCAACATCAAATTCATTATTTTATATTTAGCTCTCCATAAACTAACATCAGAATATAGATGTAATACTTATAAATGACTATGTACCATTAAGTCATTATCAATTCTTAGTGACCATAGACCAAGGGTCTTCAAACTTGGCAAGTTTAAGACTTGTGAACTTCAACTCACAGAATTACTGAGCTAACATGACTGGATGAAGAATTCTGAGAGTTGAAGTCCACAAGTCTCAAAGCTGTCAAATTTGAAGACCTCTGACATAGATTTTCTCTATGATGATCTGAGTCTCATCTCATCTTTCAGGTCTTCTGATACTTAGTCCACCGAATTTCCCTCCCCAAAAGTCTTGCTAAGCTGCCTCATTATGGCGGGGAATTTCTGGGATGGATAAACAAGGAATATTCAGAATGTGTGCAAAGTAGGATCACTCAAGATCTAAAGGTTATCCCAGATGCCTAGCTAAAGCATGGAGGTACCTGTATGGAGCAGCAGCGATATAGGAAAATGATGGAGACACACATTTATTTTAGTGACAATAGCAAAGGTATCCCATTTATTCTGCATGGGGGAAGGCAATGATAAGCCACTCCTGCATTGTTATCAAGAAATCCACATACATAGAAAATACAAAATGACAATTCATTACCTTCCATAAATAGACACAACATTTCCAGAGTTATGGAAGATAGCTTTATTTTGTTTTTCTAAACTGCTGCAAGAAGACAAAGCAACATGGAAATTTACACACTTTATGTATCCAGGACTTTGCAAACTCTTTAAAGGAAAAGCTTTTTAGAGTCTCATTTGGAGCAACAGCACTATTCTGGACATTACATAGTACACAAAAAATAAAAGATAAGCCTATGGAACTCACAAACAGGGGAGAAGGAGAGAAACCATAGATTGGAATTAAATTTTGTTAAGTTGCACTTACAGCACAAAGACATTGTATGGATCACACATTGATGGATCAAGCTTCTCTGCAGATTTGTGAAAAGCAGAATGGAAAGAGGAGTTTGAAAAAGTGACTCAGGATGCACATCCGTATTCTGTGTAAAAATGTCACAATTTACATGTATTTTAAAAGAAGAATAAAAAAGAAGACAGCAAGTCATACAATCAACTTATGTTCTAGAAAGAAAGACAAATCCATATTTCCAAAATACATATATCTAAAATAAATATTTCAAAATAAATATCAACATGCCAAGGCAAAGAAGGAAGTTACAAAAGTAAAACAGTCAATGCACACCTTATGCAGTGTACTCTATACAAATCATCCTTCCTCTCTGAGGAAAACAATCTAGCACGACTGCAACGTTCAGAATGTTTTATTTTTTAAAATGTGTGTCAAAAGTTTTTTTTTAAGATTCATGGAAGTAAATTTTATCATTTATTATATTTCGCTATAAACAATATTGTCAAATGGATTTCAAGTTAATTGTAAAATGGGGCCCATACTCTATTTCATTGAGGGAATTTAATATCAAGGAATTTATTCTAATTTGCTGTTTCACTAATATCTTTCCTTTTCCCAAGCTACAGTCATTTCACCAAAACTTCTTATTTACTGTATAAGGAGTGTGCAGCAGAAACTGATGTAGGTAGAGTACTAGCAATTTTATAGCACCCTGTGTCCCATTCCAAGGAATCTTTATATTCAACTGAGCCTCATTAGGGAAAAAGAGAGTATTTCTGGATGTGATCCTCTGGCTCTATCTTAAAGTTGGATTCTTTATCCTCATTGCTATAATCACCACAATCTGAATTTTAGCAGTTTGGCATTGGATATAACCACACGCCAAGAACCACAGATCTCTGTTAACTAATAACATTAAAAATTTGAGAATGTGCAGGTCCTGGCTCCGAGTTCCTTATTTCTTAATTTTGAAATGAAAGGAAACAACAAACAAGATGCCTGCATTAAAGTCCTTTCTCAAGGAGCTTAATTTAGCAAAGTCTTGACATTACGGTTGTAAAATAAGCTAATTTGAAAATCATGACCATTATAAGAGAGAAAATGCAAGAAAGAAGAAATGTATAAACTGGTAAAAGATTAGAAATCTATTGCTTTACAGAAAAAAAGGCAGGGGAAAAAAAATCACAGCAGTTGGGCACAATCACAGTTTCAAGGTTTTCATTTCCACCCATTAAGGTACGTCAAAAGGCTTTGCTTGTGTTCCCAAATCTGCCTACAATTAGCAGGTAGTTCCAGGATGATCAAGTTTCTCACAGTGGTCTGAAGGATCCTGAGCATCTCTCTGAGGGCACTGTATCTGCCTCCTCTCCTTTCTGCTTCAAGGGTACAATGTAGTTATCCATGTACTGCAAATTTCCTTGAAATTGTATCCTCTCTTTTTTTGCACTGATAATTTTTCAACTTTATTTAAAATGAGCATAATGCCCTGATGAACAGAAGTGGTCATCACAACTAGACTGCTGGATAAGATGTCCACAATACAAGCTCTATTTAAGTGTTACAATGTATTGGTCATGCATACATCCCTACAGAATCCTGGCAAGCAGGTATTTCAACATAAATAGTTGATATGAGGTCAGGTTGCTAATCAACTAATTGTTGGAAGACAGTTGTACATTTTCAAAATTGGCGACAATTTCAGCATCACACATGGTGAACTTCAACAGCCAGAGTGAGTCAGTGGTCATCTACTTTAGCTCTTTTGGCTTTCAGGGAAAGATGCTGTAATGAAAAAAAAAAAGACAGTATTTTTTAAAATTTATACTCTCATAAATGCTCTAATGAACCAACTCTTCTTCAAAGAGTTAATCAAAACTAACAGCTTGAATGTTGCTTTTACTGCTCTTCTGAAAGTCCATTTTGCCATCTGGCCAAAAGCATTAAAAAATAAAACCATTTGCCAATTAGAAACACAGGTAGAACTTGACTTATGACCCACAATTGAGCCCAAAATTTCTGTTGCTAAGCAAGACGGTTGTTAAGTAACCTTTATCCCATTTTATGAACTTCTTGCCACAATTGTTAAATGAATCCCTGAAACTGTTAAATTAGTAACATGATTGCTAAGTGCATCTGACTTCCTCATTGACTTTGTCAGAAAGTCACAAACGGTGACCACATGACTCTGGGACACTGCAGCTGTCATAAATATGAGTTAGCTGCCAAGCATCTGAATTTTGGCTATCGACATGTTGCAACGATCGTAAGTCTGAAAAACGGTCATAAGACACTTTTTTTCAGTGCCATTGTAACTTTGAATGGTCATGCGTGCCTAGTAAATAAAATGAGGAAAACACATCTTGCGAAGTTGCAGACTTTGGTAATTCTTTCATCAATAGAATTTATATCATAATGAAGTATTCCACTGTTAATCAGATGGAGTAATATAATCATTCCAAGCAAAGTTGCATAACATACTCATTGCTCTCTTGATGTGACAGGTGGTGGTGAAGAATAATTCACAGGACTAACTGCAATTGTTTTCTTTTTCCTTCTTTCTACTTATCTCCTAAAGAAAATATATGTTTCGCTCATTGAGACTAAGCTGACATAATCTCTCCTTTACATTTAAAAATCTAAGTGATCAACCTATTCATAGAACACCATTTTGTTAACAACGGTCCCTCTCTCTCCCAACGATTTGCTAGTTCCTACTGCTTCCTGAAATAAGACTTCATTGTAATTAATGGGATTTCAAGAATAATGTGGGTTTTCATTTTGTGTTGACTTTTTAGAAACCCAGCCACTCCTTATTTAACACCTATCTCATTTAGCAACCAATTTAAACCTTGAAGTATATTATAATTTTGTATTGTGAAATACAAAACACAAGAAAATAAGAGCTGCCAATACAGCAGTGGTACCGTTTGGAGTCCATGCCGAGCCCGTACCGTTCCTTGCTGATAGAAATGAGGGGCCAGTTCCAATAACCAAGAAGATTTAATAGCTGTAACATCTCGCATGTAGTATTTCGAAGTCTGTATAACTTCATTGTATACTACCCTAAAGATAAAAGATAAAATAAAAATAAACTATATAGTGCATGAGACTTGACATCTGAGCTAAGTAGTAAGTTAGTTATCTTCCAATATTTTACTTATTTATTTATTTGAACTGTCAATTGCTTACAAGATAATAGTTATAAGTATAAATATAGTTATGAATACATGAAATGGATACATATAAGAAAAATAAAAAGAAACAATAGGACAGGGATGGTAGGCACGTTGCTGTGCTTATGCACACCCCCTACAGACCTCTTAGGAATGGGGTGAGGTCAATAGTAGACAGTCTAAGGTTAAAGTTTTTGGGGTTTGGGGAAGAAACCACAGAGTCAGGTAGAGTATTCCAGACATTGACCACTCTGTTGCTGAACTCGTATTTCCTGCAGTCAAGTTTGGTGCGGTTTACCTTGAGTTTGTATCTATTGTTTGCTCTTGTATTGTTATGGTTGAAGCTGAAGTAGTCATTGAAAGGTAGGACACTGCAATGTATGATTTTATATACTATACTTAGATCGGACTGAAGGCGGCGTAGTTCTAGGTTTTCTAGATCTAGAATTTCGAGTCTGGTGGCATAAGATATTCTGCAACGAGTAGAGGAGTGGAGAACTCTTCTTGTGAAATATTTCTGGACTTTCTCAATTGTGTTAATATCAGATATGTAATGTGGGTTCCAGACTGATGAGCTGTATTCGAGTATTGGTCTAGCAAATGTTTTGCATGCTCTAGTTAGTAGTGTGATATTACCAGAGAAAAAGCTATGCAGGATTAGGTTAACCCTTAGTTTTACCCTTAGTATAACTTCTTGGCATGACATGGCGTAAGATTCACAGCCATACTTTGGCCAGATTAGAAGCTTAACTGCAGACAAGCATAAAGCCACATGAACAACAAACAGGTGAATTATCATTTCAATGCCAAGGTTTATGGACTTTTATACATATTCAAAGGTTTAAATTCAAGGCTTTTTTTCTCCCACTCATTCATGCCTCGAAGTCTGGTGGTTGCATTACCCCAAATTTAGGAAAGAGAATAGCAAGTTTGGAAATATTATAAACACACAGTATAAACACATTCTTCCTTGCTCAGACAAAATACAGGCAGTCCTCAACTTACAACCACAACTGAGCCCAGGGACACTGCAACGCTCATTAATATGAGCCAGTTGCCAAGCATCTGAATGTAAATCATATGAACCTGGGGATAGTGCAAAGGTCCTAAGTGTGAAAAATGGTCATAAGCCCCTTTTTTCAGTGCCCTTGTAACTTCGAACAGTCACTAAACGAGCTGTTGTAAGTTGAGGACAACCTATATTAGCCAACTTCTTTCATGAATCAAAGGAAAGCTAGAAAGAGGATCAAGAAAAGTCCATCCTAGCAAATTCTTCAGTAACCTTATCCTTTTTCCCCCTTTCAATAAATCTGGTTAAAGAAAATTCTGAGAGTTCTGCTTTTTGAAAATCTGCTAAGTCTAAAAGATATGTTTATCTTTATATCATATCTAGCCTGGGGACCATTGGCTTCCATCTCATGAGCCCATACCATACATGGCTCATTATAAAGAGCATCTATTAAGAAAACATACAGTATAAATGCTTTCCTATTTCAATAAGAAATTGCATCAGGTAGATAAGCCTCAATATGAACATCTATATGCTATAAATTAATGTGCACAATCCCACTTGAGACTGAAGGGATTTAGAGTATTTGAACTGTTTTGGAAGTCAGCTGTACACTTCAGCATACCTAGAAAGAGTTCAAAGAAAATACATTTCACACAGAAATCTCTCCAAAGAACTATATGATCTAATTATGAACTTGCATGGGAATTAGCAACACTCATTTATACTTGTTAGGATTGATCCAAATTGTTTCTCTCCATCCAGACCTTCAGACATAAAGCTAGGACTTTGATGGCGACATCAAGTTGGTCCTGGATCAAGATATATAACTGGGCATAATTGGCATACTGGTAATATCTGACCCCAATCTCAGCAAATGATTTCATGTAAATGTTAAGCAGAAGAGGAGAAAGCATTGAATTCTGCAAGACCCCACAACTGAGACTCTGTGATCTTTGTCCAGCTATCAGTACTGACTAGAATCAGCCATAGAGAAAGGAGAATCACTGTAAAACAGTAACTGCCACTCCAAACCCTCAAAATCAGACCAAATTCTGTAAGTCAAAAATACTAAAAACTGTTGAGAGATCAAGAATCATTATAGACACACCAAATAATCAGCAAATATGATTAAATATAATGTATGTCTTCCATGAAGGCAAATGTTTAACATCTTCTAGCAGTCAATGCAAACAATTCCAAAATCAGTCACTATGAAGTCTGTAGTCAAAAATCAATGAGCAGTATTGGATAGCATTCACTCAAAATGAAATCATTCCATTTTGCACCTTGTAAACTAATTTACCTTCTAAATTACAATCTTTCAAATCTAATATTGGCTCTCCAAAAATTACAATATCAAAAACCATAGAAATTTAAAAAAAAAAACTTAGCTTACCAACGAGGAGGTTTCTCTGCATATAGCACTGAAGTGGGATGTATGTAGAGTTCATGATCATCACGAATAGTCCTTGAAATAACATTATTTTAGAAATACAATATTTACCAAAGCTACATGTCAATATTTATGTACAGTACAAGCCACTATCAATTTCCTCAAATACTGGCATGATCAGCAATGTTACTAAATCAGCAACATTTCAGCTATCCCAGCCTTCTATTGAGTATTTTGAAATCTCCTGTTCATTTTTCAAATGAAGCAGATTTTTTTCACGAAAAACATCTCTCCTCAACCTAATTGGATTTAGTTCAAGTGAATTCATTATCAGGATGACCAGCTTGCCCAAAGGGAGCAAGCATACTAGAGACCAATTGTTCCAACTGATGGCTATCAAAAAGAATTTTATGAACTCAAATAGTAATAATTTTATATATCATATATGTATTATGATATTGTATCGAGTATAATCCTGAACAAACTTCTTCAGTTCAATCATGGCTAGCCTATGTTAGCTAAATGAAAATAGTAGTATTTCTATTGGTTTTGGAAGAATTTGCTAGAAAGAATACTTTGTGCTTATATTTTTTATGTAACTGGTTACTTTTAATCACTGCACTCTGCGTTTTATATTAACTGTTTGCTGCCAACCAGATGCTGGGTAAAAATAAAATTTACCTGAAACACCCAGTAGAATGAAATCTGGCTGCATTAGCAAAAAATCCAGAAACAATACATCTTAGAACAGGATCCGGATCACCTATAAGAAAGAAATGGATTTGTCATTTTACAGTGAGCATGTATCAGAGATAGGTATCTTGGTATCGTCCAGATATTCTGACCTTCAAATCATAGCAACCAAGCATGGGGCTTACCGGAGCTGCCCCCAAAAACATAAATGGAGAGGCAAAGTTATCTTTTTCAATAGATATTAGATCTGTTCATCAGGTTAAAATGAAAAAAATAATAGCCAATAATTGCACATTAGTGATAGAAAAAAGTTCTTCTCAAAAATACACAAAAATAAGTGTGTTATAAGACACAATGCCAAAAATAAAGAAACGAGTACTATTACATACTAAAACAAAACAGAAAAATTCCATTCTGCAGATTAAACATGAAAAGTACACAGGAAACACTTTGGTAAATTAAGACAGTTCATACCTTCACTTGATTTTTTTGGCACTTTGAATTTGACAAGAAGTTTTTTCAGCTGCTCCCTTACAATTGTGGCTCTAACGAGACCTTTATAATTCAGAAAGTGTTCCTGACACCACTGAGAACTTTTGTTGTGCTACAAATAAAAAGGAAAAGATGAATTACACCAACAAAATTTCTACCACAAAGTGTTAGCACTTCATATGCAGTTTTCTGGTTTCCTAAATGTCATGAGAATGAAAATATACACAAACTTCCCCACTCTATATTACAGGGCAACACTAATCTCAAAACCTTATCTTTTTCAAAAATAAAAGCAGTGCAATTTGCAAAATACATTCTACTATTTTGCCAGTTCAAATAATAAAAGGTTTTAAGCTCACTTGGTATCCTTTTTTTAAATCTCACAACTGAAACTTAATGTTTAATTTATTTGCATCCTAAATCTTAATTTCTACTGAGAAAGCTATTGCACATTGCAGAATTCTGGCAATAAAGACATGAACACTAACATGCACACATACTTGAAAGATAAGTAAATATGCTCCAAGTTACACAACGTAAGTAATTATAAAGATTACGAATCTCAGCTTTAATTTTAAATATTACATGTACTTATCTCTTGCTGTAAGAGAGATAATTGTTAAAGAAGTATGTCTACAAAATACACCACAGGCTGTTAAATTTCTAAAATCACAATACTTTTGGATTTTCAGTTATCTTTGCTGAAATTCTTGCCTTCATTACAACTAAAATTGACTTTATTAGCTTTAGAAAAACCCATCCAATGTTAATTATTGCAGATGATATTTTGGCATATATTGACTCCAGTTGAAATCATGGCTAGAAAAACCCAAAGGTCCTTTTGTACTTTAGCTGCTTACTTTTATAAAAGCTTCATAGACATTAAGCATCGTGAGGTGGTCACCCTCCTCAACAGCAAATTTTCTGTGTTCTCTAATCTGAAAAGGAGAAATCTTTTATATAGCAAACAGAAGCAGGAATAATTTTCTGCTAATTTTCAAGAAAAGTATCATCTAAGTAGAGTAAATCTGCACGTGAACAAAGTTTCAACTAACCCATGAACACAACAGTCTTGTCAGCGTTACACTTCAAATGGTATTTCAATAGGTATTGAGTACTTGGAAGCAAAACCATATCAAAAACTACACAAGTCACACGTAATGTTTTTAATTAAATAGTTTATAAGGAGGCACAAAATATGAATGAAAGCAAGGTACCCAAGTGAACAAGTCAATGCAAGCAGCCTAGGAGTGTTTCAAAGTTAGGTCAGTGGGTATAAGGCAGCACTTACAGCTTGAACTTTTTGGTTTGGAGGAACCGTGAAGATATTTTGGATTTGCATCATGGATGCAATGCTCAGAATCTCTTGAGAGCAGCCAAAATTTCCTGCAAAATGATTTAAGGAAAAGAAAATTCATTGTCACGGAACAGTATTTCTTTTGTTACACCTTTCCAATTAAAACAGCTATCACAGAATTATATCTCCTATACTGCTTTCTCTGTACTCCTACCTCACTTTCATAACCAGTCTATCATGCATCTACATCTAACATACAGAAAAATATTTACCTTAATGATAAATGCACATTAAACGTTTCAATTACAAAGTAAGAGGAATTAACACTCCAAATTATAATAGAACGTATCACCTGATTCTAGGAGCATCTTTGCAAACATAGGATTTAAAGGGAACTCTGCTATTCTAATCCCCAGAGGTTCAGTGAGACGACAATATTTATCCAGTCCTGCAAGAGAAAAACAATCAATGATACAGAATATAAATACTGGCAATTCAGGATGCCTTAAATGTAAAATGTTAAGAATATAGAAAGACATGATTGGCTGTATTGTTTTCCAGAGCTAAATCATATTCCTGGGATCTTTGCATTATGTAAGTTGCTATATCTTCAGCCTAGCATTCATATAACAAAAAATGTAATCAATGATGAATGTTGAAATCTACATATCTTTTTTTCAGAAAAATACAGTATCTCCTATTGTTTTTACAGTCTGCAATCTTAAAAACATTTCTTAACAACAGCCTAGTTGTATAAAATGTATTGCATTTTTATTATAATTTTGATGTTGCCTTTGACTTTGTATGTCTTGTTTCACCAAGACATATTTTACTTCAATTCAATTCCAGGCAAGGGTTCTGTTTTTAGCCATCTTTTATTTTAGTGCTCTGACCCTATTGATTAACAATTAAAATATCTAAAAATGAGATTAATTGACCAACAATGTATTACTCTTATAAATGATAGGTAGCACTCATTTGCAAAGGATATCCGCAATGCAGATTACATTAACTAAAAGACATAAATATTCATTCTCAACATTTGGTCTGGGGAAAAAAACCTTTTTTATAGATCTTATAAAAATTTGGCATGCATTTGACACAGAACAAGCAAATCTTCAGAGTGCTTTGCCTCAAAGGCAAAAACATTTTCGTTCTTATAACCCTGGTACATTAAAAGCAAGACAGTTCTATTTTGGTTAATTGATAAATAGTACCTAGGTGTAAAGGCAATAACATGCACATCTTTCAGCCCCTCTAGAGTTAAAAAATAAACAAATACACCATCTTACCTCCTAAGGCATACAACAGCTCCAGAGCTTGCACCATTGATTGAGCTGGTGGAGGCTAGAGAAAAAGTAATTTGCTGTTTGTTACAGAAGGATATTTTCAACTTAGAAAACCACCTTTCTATGAATTCAAGAAAGAATCGGTAGCCTCCTATTGTAATCTACTTGGCTTCCAAAAGATTGGCACAGATTAAAGAAGAGTCCACTTTGCAACTTATAAGACATTGTTTGGGGGGGAAGAGACATGTCTTGGATCTGTGCTGGGAGACTATTTTAAAGACATAGGACAGCCACTGTGAAGGCCTTCTTCCAACTTCCTATTAAATAATAATATTTAGTCACTTATATAACCTACTAAGACATGGAAATATCTTCAGGAAGAGTTGGTCCCAAAAATAAACTGGCCCTGTGCGCTGTAGGGCTTTAAAAGTGATTCAGAACCTTGAATTGCACCTTGGGAGCCAGTGCGGCTGACATGGCATTAATGTAAGTCGGGTGAACTGTGGTGTACCCAAAACTGTGTGTGCCACTGCATTCTGGATCAGTTGCAGTTTCTGGGTGATCTTCAATGGCAGTCCCCTGTAGAGAGCATTGCAGCAATCCAAACAGGAAGTGATTAAGGCATGAGTGATTATGAGCAAGGCTTCCCAGTCCAGGAATGGCCCATTAGTGTATAAGATAAATTTATGCAAAGCCCCTCCTGACCATGGCTGCCACCATTGCTTCCAATAGGAGTCATGCATTCAGGAAGGTATCTACACTGGATGACTTTATGAAACAAGTGAGACTATCACCAATCATTGATGTCATTTGTTCACTCAAACCTCTTTAATATCTAGAGAACCCAGCTGAAGCTCTGATAGCATTCAGATAAGCAAAAATTTATAAAATCTGAAAAGAAATATTTTTTCATAGAATTCAAAATATGTGTATACTTATTTTCACATAATTTTGAATCCTATTTAATGCAACCAACCATGCAGTTTCTGTTTGTAGAGCACTGCACCAAACATATACCGGTCTACAAACATCAGGCTTCTGTATTGTGTTCGTCTGTGAGTCAGACTTTCACAGCCGTTTCTGTTTTAAATTTGGAGCTAGCCTACTGCTGTGCCAGAATGGTTTTTTCTTCATCCTGATTGGTTGGGAGTCTTGGTCTGTGCTTATTGGTCTTAGAGTTTGCTGTGTTCTGCTTGATTGGTGTTTCTAATATTTTCTGTCTGTTTTGTGGCTTTTTTTATCTTGATTGGCTGGCAACATTGTGTTTCCTGTGTTGGTGGCTTTTAGTGTAGCATGGCTCCGAGTAAATGGACGGCTATCATTTATTAGGAAGCTAGATTTCATCTGGGTGCCTGGTTGGGGTTTGTTTGAGCTGGAGGTATCAGGGGGGATCTGTTTGTGCCCAGGTGTATGCCTGGCTTGTGCAGCTTTTGGGATCTTCCCTATTTTGATTCATACAATAAAACATTGCAAAGTGGCTGATCCAAAGGCCCTCAGTGAACTACACAATCAAACAGGGGTTTGACTGTGGGTCTTTATGGCCCAAGTCTAACATCCCCATCACTTCGCATCATTCATTTTCATATTGTGCTATGGTTAGGTTTTACCATAACCCTTCCCATACTGAAGAATGGTGGGAAATAAGATACTATAAAAGGATAGGAGATCTGAAGAGTTCTTTTTTCTCATGATAGTATAATAAATACGAAAGATTAAACAAGGTTCTCTTACTTACTGAGAGGAAGGGAAACCTAAGCACATTGTCAATTCCTAATGCCTTAAGCTGCAATATAACTGGTGCCAGGTTACTGCGTTGCATTTCAGGAATGGTGGACTGTGGCAACTTCTCAAAGTCTTCCTCTATGGAGAAAGCAAAGTTCTCCGTGGTTAAGTTTCAAACATGAATCCTTCCCCCATTATAAGATTCCACAACTTAATTAATAATGCATATTAAATTTAAGTGTTCCAACTGAAAACAAGGCTGTGCAAATCTTTCAAAAGTGGTGCTTTAGAATGCACAGAAACACATTCAAAGCAGCTATTTTGAATTGTTAAAGCAGCTACATATTTTTCCCTACTTGTGCACTATCTCCACATACTAAATGCAGGTAAAATCTTCATCCGCAATATAATTTTACAGAGCCAGAAGAATATACCAAGGAACATTTGGGGGGGGTGTGGGGAGGCGCTGGTCTTCAAGTCAATGTTAATTTCTGGTGTCTGTCAGGAGAAATCCCTACAGTTTCTTGGCAAGAAGTGGTTTGCCACTGCCTCCGTCCTAGGGCTGAGAGTGAATGGTCCAAGGTCACACAACTGATTTTGTGCTTAAGACAGAATTAGTTTCTCCCAGTTTCTTGCCTGATGCCTTAACTACTATACCAAATTGGCTCTCAAGGAAGATTTATCTGGCTATAAAGAAATGTTTCCCTGAAGCATTCTGTAGTACAAACTCTTGTGCAGCATTATGAAGATATGAAGACCTTCAGAAAAAGGAAATTACAGGACAATCTGCTTGCATAAAGTATTGAGGAACATAATAGGGAAGAGAGATTAAAAATGAACCATGAAATTCTATTTTGAGGTGGGAAGGTGGATTATCAACAAAATTACCTCTTATGTATTTTCTTACAGTATTGTGAAATATTTTTAACCATTTGCATAAAGAACAATTTATTAAGTTTTTTTTAATTACAAAATACAAAGTTGAAGTTGAATTTATTATTATAATTCTAAGTTACAGAACTCAGTTATGAAACTATTGGCAATAAACTAAAACTCCACTAATAAGCACTCTCTACCTGTGTAAAGTCTGTAACATTTTCCCGAGCGATTCCGTCCAGCCCGACCAGCTCTCTGATTAGCCGAGGCCTTTGAGATTGGAACAACCACAAGACATTCAATGGCTGTTTTGGGATTATATGCACGAAGCTTCACAAAGCCACAGTCAACGACAAATGAAATGCCATTGATTGTGATAGAGGTTTCTGCAATGTTAGTAGCCACTATCACCTGAAAGGACCAAGGTAAAAATTAGTCCCTACTTCATAAACAACTAGGTAAGCTTGAGAATATAACAATTGTGACTTGCTTGAAGGGCTGCTTTAAAACATCACAAAACATATAAACAAAACTAGAACTGTAAGAAATGCTTAGTATTCAATCTTGACTAATGACTATGTAACAGCAATAGCCATTTTAAAACACTGCAAATTTTTCAGTAAAGCATTATTTTGTACATGCGAAACAAACTGCAGATTAGGAACAGATTTCTAAAGACAAAATTACAGCCCAGTCAGTAGATAAAATTTTCAGAATAAATAGCCTAACACACTGCTGCTTTCCTTCTTAAAAATATTAAGAACAACTGTTCTTTCATCTGACATTGAAAAGAAAAATTCATAATTAAATAGGTTAAGGTGGGGGACAAGAAAAAAGGACTGATGCAAAAGAAAGGGTCCCATTCTTAACAATATACCACTAGAGTCAACTCTGTCTGGTTTAAATTCGGCATTTCTAACAGCCAAAATATGGTCTGGAATATCCCAGAAGAGGATATGTTTTTGAACATGATATAAAATATAATAATCTCTACATTTTCAAGTGTAATATAAAGCATCTCTATGCATATCCTATCCTAACAAATTAAGTATGAGAAGATGGGTACTACTCACATACAAACACACAGCAACCTTACCCAGCTTGGCACCTTGCAATGTACCAATACTGTAATGTTCTATAATTTCTGCCTAGAATGTTTATGCTGGAAATATTGGGAGTTGCATCCTCAATTCAGACACGAGGCTTGGCAATTATATTTAAGAACAATAAGTATATACTTTACCTTTCTCACATTATGAGACATCCTTTCAAAAACTTTCATTTGCTCAGTAGCAGGCAATCCAGCATACATAGGAAGGACACGCAGGTGTTTCTTCATGCCTGTGCGAGCGATGATTCGAGCTTGTTCTATCAACATAGAAACAACTGTTTCTACTTCTTCCTAGAAAAGTAGTTGAGTGATTGACAAATTAAATTATATTTACTGTACTTTCAAGAGCATATCATGAGCCTGAACTATTTTTAAAAGGAGACATCTATTCTAGCTTCTCATAATTTTTTTTCCCTCTTCATAGTCTTAAAAGGGCCAGTTAATTGTGCTAATAGGACACCAAACATCGAAGTGATTTTCTTCCAATGTGCCACAATACTTTACAGCCCAATACAGAGAGCAGAATGGGAACTTTCATACTATAGCCTTGTATAACCATCAATTATCTGGCTGCTTTTAGAGGACTTCATAAAAAACAGAAAACAGAAAAGGAAGTATAAATTATTGTTTTTCTTTTCATTTTTAGTTTAAATATAATTTCCCTGCAAATTCCATAAGTTGAATGGAAAGTATATATTTGTGGCCTTTGAAATTAGGTACACCTTCTTTTTCAGACTGTTTGCCACCTTTATAATAGATTTGCACAAATGTTTCGGTAGATGGCTGGGGAGTGTCAAGACAAACATTTCAATTACTTGAGTATTATGTCTTCTTTTTTATTCTCATTTGTCAAAAACATAGTTCACAGAGGAAGAATATGCCTTATTTCTTATTTTTCATTTCATTCCAAATTATGATTTCTGATCTTTTGCAAAAAAAAAACAAAAAAAAAAACAATCCTCAGATTTATTTGATACATCATATATACTTCAGGACATTTTAATACTGCTATTCTGTTTCTCAGTGATCAAATATATGCATATCACTAACATGTGAAAACAGCTGGTAGGTCTTATTCCACCTATTAAAAGAGTGAGCAACTTCACAAATAGAAGTTTGTGAAGAGTGCTACCCTTTTGCAACAACAGAAATGGCCTTTTCAAATACTCTGAAATAAGCTGGCATGCAATGTTTACATACCTAATAGTTTAGGAAAGTATTTTCTTCTGAACTAAGAATGTGAGGATTATGTGTTGTCATAACAATGCAAAGGAATATATAAATGCAAAGGAATATATTTCCTCATATAATAGAAACTGCTAGAAGTACAGTTCACCCAATTGATTGTTACAGTATCTTAATGTGTGAAGCAGGCCTACAGTAGTCATAATTATACTTCTAATTATTAAACACATTTTGGCTATCAAGCACATTCCAATTGCTCTCTTCAGACCCAATTCACGTTGTATCATATCCTACAAATTTTTCAGACAGAAAAATATGTGGTAATATTAGCCACATACTTCTGCACCTCAGATCCTGACCTCTATATATGCTGTTGCCTTGATCCATTAAAGCTAGAAGTGAAGAACTTGCCTAAGTTTCAAAAAGCAATAAACACCATGAATAAAGATTAGAAGTATAAATTGATTTTATTTTATTTATTCAATTTCCATATCCTCCCATCTTGGACAAGTGATTCTAGGTAGAAAACAATCATAAAATGTTCATGCACAAACCATTCTGTGCTGCTTTCTGGTATTGAACTGGCACATATGTTTCTTGTGCTTTGTTCCACACACAGATTTAAATAGGGTTGCTTTTGTTCCAGGCGAGATGCTTCCGGAAGAGTTTGGGAAAATGCCAAGGGATTGGCAAATGAGAGTACATGGAAAGAGAAAGACTGTAGAGGGCAGACTAGTGCATGATACTGAGAAGGGAAAACAAACAAACAACACCCATCAACCTTGCTCAACTCAATCTGTTCCATCTAAACCAGTGTCCCTCAATTTCATCAACTTTAAGAAGCCTGGACTTCAACTGGCTGGGGAATTCTAGAACTTGAAATGCATACCTCTTAAAAGTTGCTGAGGTTGAGATACACTTATCTAAAGCAGAACAGCTAAAAATTCTGCTGACCAATGGCCATTTCAAAACAGTTTGGCAAAATCTCTGAAAACGCCTTGGCTTGTTCCAGGTTTAGAAGAAAACATGTTTCCTGTATCATGCACATCTCTTTATTATCTTATACCTACTGGAAACAAAAAAGTTCTGGAGAACTGAAACTTAATTTGCTGCACCATAGGCAGGGAAGAAATATTCATAGACTACTCGCTCTTGTTTATTATTATTCAAAAATAGGCAAATACATTCTATTAAAAGAAAATGCCTAAATATTTACATTTGTTATTTGCACTGCCTCAAGTGCGTGTGCCTCATGTGCATACACATACATACACTTCCTTGTCTCATATCCTCCTGATACAGTATACCTCAACCACAGATTACATTTCAAGCCAATAGAGTCCAATACTATAATTCAGTAGCCTCCTCTCAGAAACTAGATTCTGAAAGTCTAGTATAACCAATGTTTTAAGTTAGATGTGAACAGCAATCTTGCATGAAATAAAGTCAACATATTATCTTACATCAAACCAGTAATTTCAAGAAGACAAAATTTATTTTGCATCTACCTGTCCAGTTAAAAATGCCAGTATATCTCCATCACCTTCTGAATTATGAATTTTCATGACCGTTTCCACTGTTGACTTCACATAATCTGGAACAGGACTGTTAGGGGAAAGGGGAAAAACATAATAAATTTCCCAATAAAGGGTAATACAATTTCTATTTATCACCAGGAACAAAGGAAATACAAATAGATTTGATCCTTTTAACAGGATCAAAAAATTAACTCTAACTACTATTTTCAGTTTTCTTCATAAAACATTTGATACTTCTAAACATTCTATAATTCAATGTATATACATTGGGAATGTATATACACTAGTGGGAAAATAGTTCAACAAACAATAAGTATCCCTCAGCATATTATTAAAAATCTAATCTTTAAACAATGCAAAATCAATATACACTCAAATGTAGCATTTCTGAATTATATCAAATTTTGAAATCTGGTTCTAACTGTCTTCAGTAACTATTTGTCCACAAGCAACTTTTAAATTTTCAACAAGGAAGCGGGAGTTAAAATTGTTATCACACTACAAGGTATCTTACTCAAGCATATCTCTTTATCATAGAATTGGAATGGGCAGGCCCACACAAGGAAATATTTAAAAATATTTTAAGTAGAAGGTGGTGGAAAATCTAGATTCCAGTGCCTAATATGTGTCATTCCACATAGCATTCAAAGTAAAAAAGAACTGACTAAATTATAGTATATTCGTATATGCATATCACTGTACAAAACTAATAAAATAAGCACTAACCAACAGCTCATACAGAAATAATACATTTGCTTCAAAAAGGCTACAGAACATGTTTTATCTATTATGGATTAATATGGCTACTCTTCCAGAATGTTTTATCACAATTAACTTGAACACTTCTCACTTTAGTCAGTTGTAAAAGTAGCGATGTTACAAGAACACAAAGGGACAAGCAAAAGATTATCCACCTATGAACATCCACATTTCTTGCTTAGCACAAGTGCAAAAGCATCTGGATGCATAGGTAAAAGAACAAGCCCACTTCTGCCACCGGACCTTTCCATCTCCTTCTGTGGAGGAGGAGGGAGGGCATGAAGTTGCTGCCAAGCTTGCCCATAGCCCTTCTGTGGAGGGGGAAGGGGAGAATTAAGATTCCAGGGGAGGAAAAGCATGAAGATTCCACCGAGCCCCCGTAGCACTTGTCTGAAGTCTGCTCCAGCTGGCCGGTGCAGAAGGGGACGGGGGAAGGTTCCTGAAGCCCTCCTCCACTCAAGTCTGCGCCTGCTGCTCACAAAATAGGAGAGAGATACAATCAATTGGAAAACAGGATTTAGGTTTATATCCTAAATGTGTTGGTTAAAAAGCCCAAGAATACCTAAAGATCCATTTAATCTTCCTTTCTCAACCAGACTTCTCTTCTAACCACCAGTTAAGCATTAAACAGGAACAGACCTCTGAATGTAGAAGACATCCACTGGAAACGTCCGTCCTTCCACAGTGAGGATCATGCTGGTATCTTTGCTTGGATCACTGCTCTCATTTTGGTTAAAGAAATCCCTAAATTTCTAAAGTAAGGACAGTAAAATCATCACCAACAACACCAGCTAAAGGAAGCAACACTTATTAAATGCTGGGAATCCAAGGAGAAATATTTAAGTTTAAAATAAAAACACGGATTTTTTTTCTGCAGACCAAATCCTTACTTCTAGCAGCATATTTTCAAAATAACATCAAATAGTTACTAACGCATATATATAACTACCATATTTGATCTATCTATATAGCTATGTCTGTCTGTCTCTTTCTCTCTAAGATATGTATGAATATATATGATCTTGTAATCTTAGTAACATTTTTAATTTTGACCATGATTTAATAAGACCAATAAATTATCCATTTTAAAAAAAAGAAGAACATATATCCAACATTTTTGGTAAATTTTAAAATAACAATTTGCTCATAAAAATGTAAAGTTAACAGTAACGATCATAATGAGCTGGAAGCAAATGTATACGTATATATAAATATATGAGATTTCATTTGCATACTTGACACACATTAAATATGCAGTTAAGCTACTTTCTACGTTCTATGTGGACACATAATGTATTATAAAACACAAGCATATAAAATACTAACCATATGAAATACAACTCAAATTTTTCAAATTAGCAGTGTGGCCTGTATTTCTTTTCTAGATTTACTTAGTCGAATAATTAATGTTCTGAAGACATTTACTGTGATTAATAACAGAATTTTATTTACTACTTACATTACTAATGGATAATTATTTTCCATCAATTATCACTGGCAAACAAAAATTGCAGCCTTTTAATTTTTAATGAGTAGGAAAACTAGACAGAACTGAAAGAACATACAAGGAGCCATTTATTCAATAACTCACTCACACACAAAGAATCTAATCTATATTAAAGGAAACTAAGATGCCATTTTGCAGGTTTTCTAACGGCTCCTGAAAAGGAATGTCTGTATGTAGTTTAGGCAAGCAGAGATAACATAACCAAAACTTTTAAGCTTTATACAAGATAACTATTGTCAGTTAAATAGTTCTGAGGTTAATCATGGCTTTCAGGACTCAGCTAGGAGAAAAATAAAGTCATCCAAACTTTTTTTTTTAACTGAGAAACACAAATCTTCATATGATATTCTTCACACACACACCTTATTTTCATTACCTGGACTGGCATGAGTACATTTCCAAGACAAGGACCACCGGGAAATGGATCTTCTTAAGGCAAGCACTTTTTATCAACCATATTTACAGAGCTATGGTGTTGTTTTTTTAATACTAACTATGGAAAGAAGAGTTGGGAGGGCTGGAGGAAGATCTCCAACCCTCTTTTTATTACCAGGAAAGCAGGGAAGTGGGGAGGCAGAGAGGAAGAATTCAGACAGTGATTTGAGATGGGAGTCACCCAAGATAAATGAATTGCCCCCAAATCAAGATAGTGTGTCTTCTTAAATGACTTTATCAACTGTGAACTAACATCCAAATTCAGAACATATTTTTCAAGGGCATGAAAAGGTCCATTTATCTTCCTAGGGCTTAAAACAGTCTCTATTACAAATCTCCTGTAAAATAATCATGTGAACAAAATCACTGCTTTTAAACAATCCACCATTTACTCTGGTGGGATTTACATTCACAGAATAGTTCCCAGAAGACTATGCCTTTGTACCCAAATATATCCTTGTCTTTCTAACATACTCTTCCAGAGCGTCACCTACCTCAGCATCCAGTGTAGCAGATGATATAATCAAGCGAAGATCTCCTCGTTTTTTCTGAACCTATAGGGAAAAATATTAAAGACTGTTCAGTTACGATCAAATACCATAAAAATCTAAAATTAACATTGATAAGAAGTACTGGTATATTTTAGAATTACATGTAAATATTACATGTCTTAATGCAAGGTAATTACAAAATCAACTTTTGTTCTCATTTTCTCATAGAATGATCCATTCACCTAAACTTGACATTAGTTTTTAATGCCATAGATCAGGAGTGTCAAACTCAAGGCCAGTGGGCTGGATCCGGCCTGCGGGGTGCTTAGATCTGACCCTCGGGTTAGGGAAACTTGGAAACAGCGAAGAACTGGCCTGCAGTGCCAGCGAAAACAGAGCTCCATTTTCACTGGCAGAGTCCTCGGGCCACTACAGGCACTCCCAATATGAGTGATGTCGAGCTGGCCACACCCACCCCACCCCCCTGAGGTCAAACACAACCCTGATGCAGCCCTCAATGAAATTGAGTTTGACACCCCTGCTATAGATTCTCCTCTTCTGAATGATCAGTTAGGTATCTTAATTTAACCCTAGAAGTATTCAATTTTTATAATAACCCTCATCCTTGATATATCTTGTATAATTACTAAGCAACATTGCACAGTGAAACAGGATACACTATACTATTTTCTCCATAGCACTCATATTCATGATGCTGCAAAATCACAACAATATTGTTTCCAAATTCAGAACTATATTCCACAGAATCTCCATTGGCCATACTGTGAACAGTAGTTCAGCAACTTCTATCAGGGCCATACATTCCCATTCTTGATGTAGATTGAATTTAAGTGCCTTAAAATCATTGAAATTAAGATATAAGCAAGATCGTAGGCCTACAGCAACAAAATAAGTATTTGCTTTGTTCCCAACTCAATGGTTGCAAAAGGAGGTATGAAAAATAATAGTCAGAATTCTAACC
This sequence comes from Notechis scutatus, assembly GCF_049901735.1. NCBI lineage: Eukaryota > Metazoa > Chordata > Lepidosauria > Squamata > Elapidae > Notechis > Notechis scutatus. Next base: position 28,897,697 of record NC_142011.1, read on the forward strand.
TTTTTTAATAAGCCAATGGCAATATCTGTATATAAAGTTCTTTCATGAGCTTCATCCAACATGATGACACTAAATAAAAGCCAAAATATATTTTTTAAAAAGATCCCAATCATGAAATGTTCATCACAACATTAAACATGCTTAGTTGCACCAAGCCAACAAATATAATTCATGATTTAATAGCCACAGTTAATATATTATGGAAATATTAATTATACACTTGTGACTCCCAAGCTTTAAAACTTCAACAGAATTACAACAAAGCATAATAAATTATACATCAATTCTCAGAAATACAACTCAAAATAATTAATAGAAAGTCAAGAATAACTTTTTATCTAAACCATGTCCTTTGTAGAAAATATAGACAAGAATTACATAACTATAGATGGGCTGAAAAAATTTTCTTGGGCTACATCTAGCTTTATTAGACTTAGATTTTGAATAACTTTATTGTCATTTTAAGTGTACACTAATTGGCATACATTAAAATGAAATTTCATTATATATAGCTCTCAAAAGGTCACCATCTCCAATGTACGCTACATAAATACATACATACATACTTACACAATTATTACACACATATATTACATGATCCAGAGAAACAACACAATCTAGTCTGGATATATGTACATGGTGAGAAAAATTAATCTTGTGAGTTTACCGGAAGGATGGCATAGGAACAAAACTTTGTACTATTCCACTGGCAAAATCTGGTCAATTAACCAAATAGATTCTTATTTCCCATCTGAGCGACTTAATTATATGACCCTTCAAAGCATATTTGGAGCACTCAGAAGAAGAGAAAAATAGAAGTGCTTACCCTGGGAGTTAACATTTACTTATATAACAGAAATGTTAATACAAACGAATAAATAGGTGGTATGTATTATAGCAAAGCTCAGAAAGACAAACAAAACAGGAATGAAAAGAACAATCTGCTTATGTAATGATGGTATTTTAACACCTCCTACGAATTGTGTCTATGTTTGTGTTTATGTGTGTAGATAGATAGATGGTAGGTAAGTATGTGTAGACAGACAGTCAGCCATTATCATTATTGTATTTGATTTATTGAAATAATAAACAAAACTCAGAATACAAGATTAGTCCCCAAATATTTATAGTACATTCAACAAAAATAAGAAAATAAAAAAGTAACAAAGAGAGGTAGAAATAAACACAGACAAAATGAAGTATTACCATTAATAGCTTAACAATAATTAGTGTTTACCTGTATCTGGTTAGTAATGGGTCGGCCATCATTTCCCTGACCAGCATTCCATCTGTCAGAAACTGTAACAAAGAAACAAAAACCCATCTATGTTTGTTCTGAAACAAGATTCATGGCCCCAAATTGCAGCAGTTGATAAGTAATTTCATCTACTTCCATGGGTTCAGAGATTAGTACAGCTCTTTTATATAAAGTAGCAGTATGTCTGCAGAAGACAAGGAATGCCTGGAAGAAACTGAAGGTTTGGAGAAGGACAAACAACATTAAAAAAAAGCAATAGTTGAGAATGCTAAATGGAACAAAATATTGTCTTCGCTGCAGTGGGAAAGAAGGACGATTGTTGAATTTTAAAAAGGTAGTATTTACAGCATGTAATCACTTATTTATTTAAATGAATGGCCATCCATCTCAAATGAACAAATCTGACATTTATTTCTATCATTTAAATGTGCTTTGGAATACTGGAACCACCCTGGACTCACTTAAGTATGTATGAAAGTGGCCCCACAGGCACTCAATTTACAACCAGAATTGGAACCAGACCTGATTTTATGACCATTTTTATGGCAGATCACCATGGTTGTTAAATGAATCACATGGTCATTAAGCAAATAATACAGTTAAGTGAATTCGGCATCCACGGTGGGTTTTTTTAAATCAGAAATTCAGGGAAACTCACATGACTGCAGGGCTCTGCAACCATCCTAAATTCAAGCCAGTTATCAAGAGTCTCAATTGCTATCATGTAACCGTGGGGATGGTGAAGTTATCATAAGTAAAGGTTATAAGACACTTTTTCCGACATGGTTGTAACTTAGAATCATTGTTAAATAAATGGTCTTAAGTCAAGGACTAACTGATTTGACTCTGAAAAACATTAGAACCTATTCAAAGCAGCTAACCAGCATTGTTCCCCAGTGTTCTCATCCCCAGAATGTACTGTTTCACTTGATCTTGACTGACCGGAAATATTCATAAATACTTTGAGGATAAATTACTTTAATTACCTCAAATAGATTACCTTAATTCTTGTAGCTTGTGGGTCAGTACAATCATCAAATCGAATGCAATATCCAACTTCATGGCCTAGTAAGGCACCCCTCTCCTCAGCTACCCGCTCTGCAATCTAGGAGAAAGAATAACATGACTATTACAAATAATAAACACATTTGATTTGTGAATATGTACTGTTTGCTGATCTTGCACAACTAGGAAAAAATAATGAAATAAAATTTGGTTAAATTGAGCTAATTCTGTTGGATCATTATGTAGTAGTTAGTTATAACCAATCTTTATATAGCAAGGCCCAGTTTCATTAATAAATACTGGCAATGCAATTATTCTGCTTCTACGAGGACGAAGAAAATAAAATAAAAGCTACTGTTCTTAAAAATTGCACCAGAACAAGGACTCCAACACAAGAAAGCTGGAAGTTCTCCAAAACTTTCTTTTCACCAGAAAACTGGCAGACTCTTGGCGATTTCCCCTTCATCATCAGAAATGCATTATTTGGTGGCAGCTGTAAAACACTCTCACTACTAAAGAGGTGTACTTTGTGCCAAAAAGATTGTGTAACAGAAGCACCAGACATATTTTTGGATCCAAATGAAGACTATAAAAAGGAAACTTCAATTTAAGAAATGACATTGTCTGCTCCATGTTTCTGTATGAAAAGGCACCAGAGAGAGGAATTATTTGATGGCATTCATTAGCTTTTTAAAGAGATGACATTATGGGAAAGAAATAAAACATCTGCAATGATTTGACACTCAATGAATTAAAAATTTTGACCCATTATTTTAAAGCTTTCTTATGCCTGTTTCTCCTGTCACAGTTTTGTGTCTTCAGGACTATTTTACAATATTCCATCAGTGAACAATTAGTTATAAATCTAAATAAACAAAAGCATAATCTTATCAATTAATATTTGCTGCACCAAAGATAGAAATGTCCAAGTGCATTTCACACTTGTTCTTCAAAATGGGCCACGTGATAAATTTCAGCAACCTTGAAATGAACCATGGCTAAACCCACGCATAAACACAAAGCTGAAATGACACATTTTAATCATATTTATATAATGCTATACTTTAATAAATATAGAAAATCTTTCAAATACAATGCCTATAATTCAAGACAAATATAGCAAACCTTTTACAAAGTTCCAAAATTGTTAAGTAATTTGTGTAGTACATTTCATGCTCTTCAAGTAAATGTGGCTATGCGATCAAAGCAACTATTTAGCACTATTTACTAATTTTCCTAATTTTATAGATTAAACTGGTCTTTATCACTCTGGGGAGTCAACAGAGTAAATGGGTCAAATCTTAGGAGCATCTAATCTTGCATGCATTTGGCATTCTCACAGGGTGGTGACTATTTTTAAATTTTATTTATTTATTTTTTTAGAAATTCATACATGAACTAATTTGCAAATCATGCAGCAGAACCTAGGGGATGAAATTGTAGCTCCAGGCATAGTCTGATCATTCTGCTATTGAGACAGTACACTGAATCCAACCCTTTTCTAAAGGTGAAAATGAAGGAGTAGCATAGAAAACCTTTCCTATAAGTGTTTGTAGTTGTAATCATCCTCTTCTATTATAAGCAGCAGGAGAAAATATAACTAATGGCTGCTTTAAACTTCCTCCCTGGTCAGAAACCAGGAGGACATAGAATGTTTCATCCATAAGACCAACTGATATGCCTCAGATTTAATCACTTATATATCCCCAACACCAAACTTTATTGATATGGAAAGAACTCAGCTTAGGAAGTAGAAAGGGAGTTCCAATGTCAGTCTCCCTCTAAATTTAGAATCAAAATGGATTAATCTTATTAGAAAGAAAGAACCCTCTTGGAGACATAGCCAATGGCAGTGTCCAAAGAAATATAAAACTAAGCAAAATCAATTTATCTTGTATACTATTTAATTCCATTAAATGACAACCCATTACTGAAACCAAGATAACTTTCAAATCAATTTAATAGATTTAATAAAATATCCAATATCTCATTAAACATGTATAAGCACTTTAGCATTCCCAAAATAGCTCTTTGGAACCAAGTTATCCACTACAAGATCCTTTTGTGCCCTTTGTCAAAAAGTTTTAACCCATGCAATGAATTATAATGAAATATACCGATATACCGTCAAAGACATTCCAGATTTTTACCGGTCTGCTGTATAGGTAGAATTATACAAAACAAATAGTTTTAGATAGACCATATCTGATCCCAAAGTGTACTTTTCAGATGTTTGGGTCTGTATATGGAATGAAGCAAAACTGTTTTGTTTCACATGTAAACAGAGAAGTGATTATTCTGGACAGAAATGGTTTGGGCAAGTACAGGAACAGTAGGAAAAAGCAAATGAAAATTTTGTTTATGATGGCATGAATAGATATCAGGATCAGTCACTGAGAGAAGGCAGGGGAAGAAGGAAAGGGAAGAAGGTGCTGAGAAATGGGAAGCAGATCACTATACAGGAAAAGCAGAAGAGATTGTAAGAGAGAACAATGGGCACCAGGTTGGCTCTACCTGTCTTCCTTGAGTAAAATTATTATTTGCAGAGCTGCAACATAATCAAGTCTACTTTCCTCCACATATGAAGGCATGATGTTTTTTTCCAGGACAAGGAAATTGTTACCAAAACCTATGTTCAATTATGAAAAGCATCAGTGTGTTGTGACTATAGACAGGTCCTAACCGCAAATTACTGCCCTCACATCAAATAAAAAAGAAAAGAAAATATACATTCTAAGATACTATTGCAAAAAATTTCAATGAAAACCTGTAGAAAGTATTTATCTATACCTTTATCAGTGTCTCATAGATGTTAACAAATGTCAGGAATGCTTAATGTATTTGCAAATACTTTATGACAAACTTTACAACTTGATTAAAATATCTGACGTTCTGTAAAAATAATATATAGAGAAATCTCAGAACTTGGAATCCAGGCCACTCACTGAAATACAAGCAACTCTCCGAGGTTGTGTTACTCCCACTATCCGGCCTTCAGCAGTCCAACCAGCTTCTGTTAGATACTATCATGGGAAAAATATTTATTAGAATCGATGAATAAATTCTATATTAATCATGGTTTTTAATTATTTTTCATTTCTATCAATTTCTATTTTCTTGCCAGTCATGTGTCTCACTGGGGAAAAAATGTAGATCTAATGTAGAGATAATCTTTGAGTTGCGACAGCTATTGGGAATGGCATAATTAAGCAATGCAGTCATAAAATGTGATGTCATGTGATCACATTACTTAGTGATGACTCTCCTGGCAGTCCTGGCTGCCACTGTAATTTCAAGATCCGTGGGTCATTAAGCATGAAATGGTGGCGGTCCAGGTAAGGAGAGCAAAGGTGCCATGTCCTGGAAAGTTGAAGGTTCTTCTGGAATTTTATGAAAGATGTTACTGGTGGTTACAGATAGAAAGGGAACTAGTAGCAAATCATCATATGGTCCCATTTTCCAGAAAGTTTTGAATAAAGACAGTGCTTTAGTGGCAAGAACAAATTCTAGACATAAATTAGTTATTGTAAGATATAACAGCAAAGAATTAGTGCTAATGTGAACATTGTAAAATACTTTCATTAGATCAATAATTATCCAGAAAAAGTATGAATTAACCATGGAGTTAATGCAATTATTTGCAAATGTTAATTTGAAACTGAAGAATATTTTTGAATATGCTCCTCTGCTACAAATAGCTGGCTTCAATTCAAATAAAAAAGGTAGTTCCATGTTCTAGTTAATCCAGCTGGACCATTTGGCAAATTAGATATGATTATTTAGAATCATTAATTCCAGCAGGCCTACCAATTCAATGACTTCTGATCAGCGTTCATGAATTACAAACTAGCCATGGTTATGAAGGCTATGACATACAAGCAGAAAAAGAAAATTATAAATGATACAAATATGCTTATTATTAAAGGACATTACAAGTAGTCCTTGAATTACGACAGACACTGGGGACAGAATTTCCATCACGAAGCAATGTGATCACAAAACACATTTTCACATGACCATATTGCTTAGTGATGGCAATTTGGTTCGCTAACCAAATCCAACCTGTTGCTAGACAAGGACCCAACACAATACAAGCTTGGTCTCTCCCAGCCTCAAGCCTTGGTAAGATAAAGGATTGTCTCCTCTTCAACTCCCCCCACCAATCCATCCCAGGATCTCTGCCACTTTTAACCACCTTGTACTCCACCATCTAGGACAGAGGTAGGGAAACTTGGCTCCTTTAACACTTATGGACTTCAACTCCCAGAATTCCTGAATGAGCCATAAAAGGTTCCCCATCCCTGGCCTACTGGTTTTTCAGTTGTGGGGGAAATCAATTTTTGACTTGAAGGGGACTGTTTAATATACAAATGTATATGTCCTACAACTGAAAAACCAGTAGGCCAGGGATGGGGAACCTTTTATGGCTCACTCAAAAATTCTGGGAGTTGAAGTCCATAAGTGATAAAAGAGCAAAGTTTCCCTACCCCTGATCTAGGCCAACCTTGCTGTCCCTTGTTCACTGGCCCTGTCATCCTTGCCACCCTGTGCTTGCTGGTCCTATAATGGCAAGGGGGCTTTGCTGGCCCTTGATGACCTCTGCAATCTTATCCCAGCCAAAGCAGATGAAGCATGCTGCATATGCCTTGTCCAAATTGTATGCCCGCTTCTTGTGAAGCGTGGCAGAGCCAGGGCAGAAAGGCCAGCAGGAGCAGCAAGGCCAGTAAGCACCGAATGGTAGGGGCAGCAAGCACAGGGCAAAAAGGCTAAGCCAGCTAGCACAAAGTCACAAAGCTGGCAGGAACAGCCAGCGGGCACAAGCCAACAGTGCTAGAAGAGCATAGGGCAGACAAAAGGACAGAGAGAGTGATACATCCATCCATGGAAAACATTTGAAAATCAGGTCAAGTATTCCATTAACAAACAAATAAATGCAGACTATTAATACTTACTTGGGGAATCTGAGTGCTTTTCCCACATCCTGTTTCTCCAACAATCACTAATGTCTGATAGTTTTCTACCAGATAAAGGATATGATTTCTAAGCTGGAAGAGAAATAAATATTCAGGCATGGATTAAAGTACCTCATAAAAGAAATTTCAATAAAGGGGTAAGGATGCAATCCATTCTATGACAGCACTATGGGAATATTTAGGTAGAATGCTTTATCTCATATATTCTTAAACAAACCATAAAACAGATTTATTTGTACTATAAATTATTTTAAAAGATTATACTAACAATAAAATATATAAAATAATATCACACAATGACACAAGGAGACACATAATCTTTACCAAGCAATCTGCAATCTAGCACAAAATTCTTATAGCCATGCAATTCAACTCATGTTTACATCAACAGTGAAAGTGGCAGGCTTGTATTACTGTCACAATGTTCCCATACATTGATAGGAAAAATTATTCTGTCACAGCATAATGTGACTTACATAGAAGTTAAAAATACATTTATTTTCTATTTTGCAAGATCAGTTTGAAATATGAAAAGCTAGAGCATACCTAAATGGCAATGCTTGCAATTCTGCAGTTCAAAGTAATAAAAGTAATTCATACCTTAAAAACAGGCAGCTTTTGCCTCTGTTGCTCAATAGAAAGGGAAATAAAGGGATTATAGATGACCGAAACACTTGAACTTTCAGCAGCATTCTGTCTTTCCTCTGAGAGGCTGACACCAGGTCCTTCTGTACCTACATACCCAAGCAAACAAACTATTATTAATCTGATGTCAATTCTTACAAAAACATAAAGGTCAAAAAATGTTTTTGTTCACAAACTTACTTGTAATTCGACATACTACATTTAAGAGAGAATTAGTCTTCACAAATCCAGAGCTTTTCAGTTTTGTATTTTAAAAGACTTAAAAAAAAACACAACTTGCTGGCATACCAGTCATGTCCATATCTGATGAGGAGAGACTGTTATTCAGTTATGTATATTTCAATTGTCTCAAAGTTGAATTTTCTAATGCACTGTGTATAGTGCAGGTTTTTTTAAAAAATAATGCTTCAGAGATTAAAACAAGAGCTACCATTACTGGTAGCAGACTGAAATATATGCTTTTCTATGATACTACCGTAGATACCATGATTATGAGGAATTAAAATGCTGGATTTAAAAAATCTAAACAGTTTGGGCTGCTGACAAAGTCCCGATTGTGCTTTTGGGTATCCTCTGCTGTCAGCAGGATTAGACATAGTGCCTCCATACTTGCCCTAATGACCTCTTGCTGACTTTCAATATTGTTGACCAGTTGAATCAGCTCAGAGAGTTGGAGTTTACATGGCATGTTTTTGCACTGGTTCACTTCCTTCATTCAAGGTCATTTCAAGTTGGTCGTGTTTGGAAAGGAGAAATCTCACCAATGGCCCCTACAACGTGGGGTGTCACAGTGCTTGGTGCTTTCTCTTCTCCTTTCCAGAATCTACATGAGGCCACTGTTGAACTCATCCATTGCACGAAGTGAGGTATCACCACTGACCATACTCAATTATATATTTCCCTCCCTGCTAAATGCCTCATCCGAGTTCCTGAAGGTTGTGAGAGTCTGGATGGGGAACAACAGACTTCAGCTGAACCCTGGCAAAACTAAACAGTTTTCATTCTGGGGACCCACTGATTCCAGGATCTTTCATGTTGGATGAGGTTGCACTACCAGAAACTTCAGATGGTACAGAACGTTCTTGCACTGGCACTTACATATGCTTCTAGGGCAGCACGTTACACTTCTGTTTCACAGGCTGGCTTGGTTGCTAGTTTGCTTCTGGGTTCAGTTTTGGTGCTGGTTTTAACCTTTAAAGCTATTCGTGGTATAGGACTGGTTATCTGAGAAGCTGTCTCTGCCCAATTATATTACTCGCCCTATTGCAGAAAAGGCATGTTACGGGTACCATCAGCTAGGGATCTATGTTTGATTAGTCCCAGGAGATGGGCCTCTGCTGTGGCATCCTCCTTACGGAACATTCTTTCCCCTAAAATTAGAATGGCCCTTTTTGACTTTTTGTTAAGGTGCTTCAATACCTGGTTATGTTTCCAAGTCTGGGGCTCCCAGGAAACTGGAGATCTGTTCTGATGGCTCCATTGCTGAGGGAACCATTTTTATCCTCCTTTCACCCAGTGTTAGTTTTATTTTTATGCTATTTATTACTGCAACTTTTTATATTTTTATCAGTTTTTTAAAATGATTTATTGCAATGCTCCTGCTTTGGGAGAAATGGGCAGCTATATAAATTTGATTGATAGATTGATTGAGACAGACAGACAGGTGTCCTGCTGTTTTACCTAGCCCTTCATAGTCAAGCAACCAACAGGATTGGTAGCTAGAGCTTTCAAATAATTTCACACCAACACAGTTAAGTGAGTTTTGCCCCATTTTACAACCTGTCTTGACACAGTTAAGTAAATCAAGTGCAGTTGTTAAGTCAGTAACATGATTGTTAAGTCAATCTGGCTTCCCCATTGATTTTGCTTGTCAGAAAGTCGCACAAGGTGATCATATGAGCCTGAGACACTACAACCATCATAAATATGAGCCGGTTGCCAAAAGTTTGAATTTTGAACACATGATCATGGGGATGGTGCAAAATGGTTGTGTCTGTTTTTTTCAATACCATTATAAATTTTAATGGTCACTAAATGAATGGTTGTAAGTCAAGGATCACATGTATATGTAAGCTGCAGTGGGCTCTTCATTTTGCAGGAGGAAAAAAATCATTCCAACTTGATTACATAATTAATTGCTGTTCTTATGTTTCATCAAATCAACACTGACTCCTGCTGACTCAGGAACAAGTCCATGCACTTTCCTTGGCAATAGTGGTTTGCCTTTGTCTTTTTCCTACAGATGAGAGAGAGTAACTAGTCCAAACTCATCTAGCTGGTTTTGGTGTTTAAGGCAAGCCTAGAACTCCTGGTCTCCCAGTTGCTAGCCTGGTGGCTGTACCTCAAATTGGCTCATGTACCATAAACAGCATATTACTATTTTAAGATATTATCAGCAATATCAAGCAGCATGCATATGCACATCTTCACATGTTGCAATTCAAAAAGTTGCTGTAAATTTACGTTTGCCAAAATTTACCATTAGCTACAATTTATACCACACAAATGCTTTTTTAATTATATAATATGAATGTATTGCTATCAATTCAGTGTAATAGCTTGCCCAGAAACCATATTATTGCTGTCTGAACACATCTCAAAAGTAAGATTTGGAAAAAGTTTCTTTAACATGTCATGGATATTTTCAAAATTATGCAGCACAGAAATTAACTTAATTCATAGATTGCACTATGCGAAAAATGTTAGTTGGTTTTGCTCTATATGTTATATAAACCATATAGCAGTGGTGGCTAACCTTTTTCGGCTCCTGTGCCAAAAATTGTGCACGCGCTCACATGCTAGCATCCAGAAGGAATTGCACGTGCGTCCCCAATTCCCCCTGCACATGCGCGCACAATCCTTCCCTGCTGCCCTTACCTGCACTGCGCCTCCCAGCTGATTGTCGGCCTCTTTGAGGCCTTTTTCAGACTCCCAGAGGCTTGAGGACAGCTTCTGCAGCCTTTCCAGGCTGAAAAATAAGCCCATTTCATCACTTCCTGTAATACCGGAAGAGACAAAATGGGCCTATTTTTCAGCCTGCAAAGGCTGCAGAAGCTGCCCTCAAGCCTCTGGGAGGCCGAAAAAGGCCTCAAACAGGCCGAAAATCAGTTGGAAGGTACGCACATGTGCAGTGAGGTAAGTTTGCTTGCGGCTCACGTGCCAGCACAAATGGCTTTGCGTGGCAAACCTGTGGCACGCGTGCCATAGGTTTGCCATCATGGCCCTATAGTATAGGGTTTACATAATATATAGAGCAAAATCAACTAATTTTTTCTTCAACAATCTTCACTTTATTTTTTGTACTTCAAAAATTTGTACTCTATTTCTAAATTTTGATATTTTTTGTATATGATTTACTATTTACATATGAAGAACAAAGTGCATATAACTATTATGGTCATACTAAATATCAGCACCCATCAAAACTGACCACTAATTGTATATAACAGTCATTTGATAAGTAGTTGTTTAAAAATTGTATATTAAACTTCCTTGCAAGTAAATATTCATAGAATTATTCAAACACATATTTAGCATCAAAAATCATATTACAAATTGGCAGCCATCAGCCGGTTTTTCTTCTTCTACCCTTCAATAACTTAAAAGGATGCAGGATAAAATGGGTTAATAGAAATGTGAGGAAATATTAGGTTGTATGTAGAACAATGTATGCTTATACAGAATTATCAAATTGTTATAGATTTTTCCTAGAACAAAATGTATCAAACTTTGTAATCTATTCAAAATCATTGTAAAAAAGGCTAGAAATACTACTCTTAAAATCTGGATATACAGTAACCACCGAAGAACCACCGTCTCTATGTTCTTTCTAGAAATCAAGAGAGATCAGTTCAAGGGCAAATTATTTTTTCACTGAAATATAAAATATTCATTAATAATCTCAGAAAGAAGTGGTCATTATATTGATAAAATAATGAAAAATACTTAAAAAATAAAAATTTTGACATGCTCATGCTCTACAATCTTCCTTAGAACCCAAAGGTGTGAATGATTACAGCATTAAGAAATGTGTTCGTTGAACGATGGCATTAATAGTTCAACAAAGGTATATTTATACAGAATATTAAAAACTATATCATCAGTTTTTGTGGCATTAAGATGCAGACAAATTCCACATACTCTTTTGTAATTGCAAATAAGATACCAGAAACAATCTGTATTCATATACAGATAATTATACAAGGGAAACTATAGCTGCAAACACTGTGCCTCAGCTGTTAAGGAGGTTAACTCCATGTCTAAAAGTGAGCAGTATTTGAATTTAAATATTAATAGCTCTATAAAATTAAGTTTCTGCATTGGAAAACTGTCTTCCAATTATCCTTCATGCCAGAAAAACCACAAAATGCAAATAGATAAAAGCTACCATGTAAATTGCTTAGGACTGCAGAAGATCCTGTTATCACAGCACTTGACTGCCATTGCATTTACATATAATGAGCTAGCAAGAACAACATCTAATTCTGAGAATTTTTACCTTACTACTTTTTAGTGAAGTTGAAGCTTTTCCTCAATTTCACAATGCCCCTTTAAAATTTAAGATCATATATTTTCAGTTCATATGACAGTTATCTTAAAATCATTTCAAGTTATTACTGCTTTGTACAGAATAAAAGTAGATTTATTTTGCCATTGTGCTAGTTAGCATTCATTGCCTATTAAAATAGGTAAATTCCTTTTTAAAAAAAAATCACGGAAGAGACTAATGCACCCCCCTCAATATATTTTAAATGTAAATATCTTGTGGTTTGCCTCTAAAGAGGTTCACTGGAACAAAAGAAGGTGGTTGTATTTATAGGTGTATTAATTTTGAATACTCTATAACTAGTATTAGACTGGTCATATATTCAGTGATAAACCCCATGACCTAAAAGAGTCTTCACTTAGCGAATGTATGAGTGGAATCTTATGGATTTTTTTTTGTATATCAAGTAGCTTAATCTCGATGCATTTATTTAACGCCACCTAAACGAGGTAAATATGTCCATTACATACCATTTCATAGCATTGGGGGAGTGAGGGGAAGCAGGAGGACCGCCAATAAAGGGAAGCACAATTTTCTCAATTCCAAATTCACAAGCCTCTAAGTCAAATGAACGTCATGTTCAAAGGTTAAATATGAGGATGATTTGAACAGGTGCAGAATAACTTTTCTTTTAGACTTGTTAATTTGTGACCGACTACCTATTTTTATTTTTATTTTACTTATTTAATGAGTCACAAGAATCGCACGTCCGTCCTCCAAAATAGAGCATCGTTGCATTCCCTATCGCCTACCATGCGCGTCCTTTCGCAAACTTGAAATACGTTTCCACCAAAACTAGAGCAAAACAAACCTCACCCTTCCACTCCTTATTCCCTCCCGTGGCATTTATATTCCCGTCCCTTCCAAGAAATTCAAGGCTTACCCGGTTTCCAAAACTTCAACGGACCCACGGGCGCCGCCATCTTCGGGTGAAAGGTCAAAAAGACAAGAACGAAGCCTCTCGCCATTGCAAGGATCATGTGATCGAGAGGCGTTTGGCGATTGGCTGGTGGTTACCATGGCTTCTTTCCCTCGCATTTGCGAAGCGGCTGTCTCTCCTCCAAACTACCACCCAACAGCAGAGCTTCAGCGGGGGGTGGAGGTGTCTTTCGAGGGTTGCGTTAGATTTCAGGCTCTCTGTAGTTTTGCGTTCCCGAGAGGCCAGCCTTTAGGATATTTTAAAGGCTTCGGCAGAACCGCAGAAGCGGTTTGCTATGAACTCCTTTGACAATAGCGTTTTTCAACCTTGGTAACTTTTAAGATGTGTGGATTTCAATTCCCAGAATTCCACATGCTCCTATTTCGAATTAAATCTGAAAGTAATTCTCTCACCAACCTCGCAGGTCCAGTATAACCCTACCTTTTCAAAAATAGCTGGATTTCAAAGTTTTGGAACATAATGTGACATTAACATTCTTAACATTAAAAAAAAATCACCATAGATCTTCTTAAATACATTAAAATATTACAGTCCATTGGGTAAGAGTAACATAGCTGGTAACAGCATCCCCCATTGCAAAATTTTGTTTCAGATCCCATTTATATTCTGTATTTAGATGCATTATACACTGCCTTGCTCAATTTGGCATATTCCAGATCAGCTGGGCCAGAGGATCATGCTTACTGGGAATTCTAGGAATTTCAGTCCCATTACATCTCAAATCTCATTGAGGACATCTGCACTTTGACAACTACACATATACCCATCATTATTCGATGATAAGTAATCCTTCATGAATTATGTTGATAGCATAGAGATGATTATTTCAAGTGGTATTTTTCTGCTGAAGACATAAGGGGTTAATTTGTTTATTGACTGGATTTCTGTCCCTTTCCATTCAGGTATTCAAGGCACCATATGTAGCAATTCCTATTTTTTGCACAAGAACCCTGCGATAGGCTGGATTCAGACAGTGAGTATCTCAAATTCAGCCAGTAAATTTCTGCAATTGAAAGTATTCTTCTGTGATTGAAAATATTTTGAGGAGCACAGTAATTTACAACCCTCAATTACTGAAATTAGAGGAAACACTATCCATTAGGAAAATTTCTTGCCTTAATAAATCTATGGTCACTCTTTTACCATCAATTCATGAATTTTTCATTAGCTTTTCCAACTAATCTGGTTCCTGATGTATAGGAAAAAATTTCCAGTACTGGAATATTTCAGATGCTAAGTAAATAATCCAAAGTGATGGAGAAGGAAATAATAGTTATTAAAATATATCTCGTACTGGTATTAACTAAGAAGATATTTTTCAGATTGAAGTATCTTTATCTTTAATCACTCCCATGGTATTTTATCCTTATTTTGTTTTATCTTTTGTAAACCATTTTGATAGTTTCGAATAAACAGCATATTAAATATATTACATAAATATAAATTTGTAATATAGGTGGAAACAATAAAGGCCTAATGAGAGATGCATTCTTTTCTCCCTATCCAGGTGTAGAGATTCATCATTTTCAGTTTTATATAAATGTACTTTGATCAGGGGAATCATATTTTGATCGAATGTTTTGATCTAATATAAACATATTAGATAAAGGTAGTAAGCAAACCATTTAAAATAATGTATATTTGATTCTATAAGTCTAGTGATAATGCATCAGCGTGCTGGGCAAAAGGCAGACTGTGATGCTACCAATAGTTTTGAAGCTGTTGCTGGGGATGCCTTGGTTATTCAAGGTTGCCATTTTCCATACCTGAATCCCCTAAAGATGTCATCACTTTCACAGAAACCAGAATAGCCTTAAATAATCCCACATGGAGTGGGAGTGGGGAACTCACATAAATGATTTTATGGGAGTCAGTTTTGCTAGAAGATCATCAGTGATCCTGCACCTTTCCTTGGAAATGTAGAAATTTACTAACTTCTTGTCTATATGTAGCATCTAATTTTTGATGATCATTATCATGTGCCTATATAAATTCATCTTTAGATGTTGCTTTCTAGAAACTTGAAGTACAGCTCTTTCATAAAAAGAAATAGATAATAGGTCCTACTCAATTTCAGCACATTATAAATGTATCCATAAATATCAATTCCAATCCAAGTAGAGGATTATTTTAATATGGGATTCCTGGTTTAATTGGTCTGAAAAATTAACTTTTTTCAAGCATTTCTAAGTTAAATTACAATTATAAATACCTCTGAATATTCAAAATTGTAGTTAAAGCTGTCTAATGTGAAGAAAAATGAGTTTTTGTCATCTACATGGATCAGTTAATAAGAGAAAAGCCTTGTCATACTCCAAAACAGCATTCTTTAAAAATCATAGTCAAAACAATCATTCTTACAAATGAGTGCAAGGCAGAGGTATTAAAAAAATAAGACGAAAAAGAAACCTGTGTTACAGCACATTAATAGTCAAAAAAGAACCCAAAGGTGCTCTTTCAAGAGGCAACTGGACTTTCTGGATTTCTTTGAAGACATTTGAAAAGCGGAAGAAGCTTTTTAAATGGAAGCGAAGTCTTCAAAGAAAAACCAGAAAGTCCAGTTGCCTCTTGAAAAAGCACCTTTGGGACAACCACAACCTGGATGACTGAGAATCTCATAGACAATCAAATAACTGAATCTGTTCTCACTGAATATGAAAAAATGTCAGAAGTGGCAAGGAAGCAAAACAAAGCAGGTGGACAAGTATGAGTGAAACAAGAGTATCCAGGAAGAGAAAATAACAGTGAATGACCTTGTGGGAGTATTCTACTCTGTAGTGTTCTGTGGATCCATCCTGATTGTTGACCTTTTCCTCTTTCCAGATCAGTTCCCAGATTTTTAAAAAATGAAATGGAAGAATGGGAACATGAAGGTAGGACTTAGTTAAATCTATGGAGGTAAGAAAATCCCCCTCCCCAATTCCCTCCAGAATAGACCTGAAATTGCGGTTTGGTCAGAATCAAAGCCCTCGTCAGAATAATTTCTATCCATCAGCTGTCAGATGGGTTGGAATGAGTACTCTCAGCAGGAGCATAAGCGGACCCTGAATGAATGGAGAGATCATCCTCATAATAAAACCTTTGTCTCCTGCTATGCTTTGAGGAGGAAAATGAAGCCTCAGAAGGTGATTGGCTGGATTTTTTAAAGATAGCTGATACACCCTGCTTTACTACCTCAGCTAACATTGCCTGCATGTTAAATTGGAATTCAGGCTCTCGTTCCACTGCAGGATGAAGTGGGGGTAAAGGTAGCCTCAGGGGCCACTCTGGTTCTATAGGTAGCTGCAGGCAACTGCCCTGTTGCTGGGCAGACAGAAAAGAAACTTCTAATTTCACAGCCTTCAATGGAATCTTGCATTAGATCCTGCTCTTCAGCTCCCCCAGTGGCCACTTCTGGTAAAACTCTCCTGTCAGATTGAAGAGACTTGGCTCCTCTTTGTAATGGTCTCTCCTCATTTTGGCGGGAATCTGTCATGGAGCTAGCTGTTAGGCGCTATTTGTGAGCTCCTTTGGGCCGCTTCTTGTCCCTTAGCCCACAATCTGTCCACTGCTTTATCCCTGCGACACTTGTCCTGCTCAGCTGCCTTGGAGCTCTTTTGAGCCCCTGCAGCTCTATCCCTTGGCTTGGGGCTTGCAAAGCAGGCTGAAATATTTGGGGCTGCAGGGCTGAGCGTGACGGCCTGCGAGCCATCTCCTCCACTGTCCTGTTCACACAGCTAGAGTGTTGGGTGGAATCCACCATCTTAACGGTCTCCGGTGCTCAAGTTTGCTCAGGAATCATTACCCTGTGGCTCTAAGGACGTGGAGAAAACTCCCCTAGACCAGTTACCCTGAAGAAGATCCTGCCGTTAATCATGATCTTTATCTACAGCTGGTCTTCGGCCCTGCTTAAAGCGCTGCCGCTGTAATTGCAGGCTTCTGAGGTGGCCATTTGAAGCCACCAAAAGCCCTTCCAAGCCAAACACGGGGAACGGTGTGGATGTTTAATCTAACACACCTCCGTGAAATACCTCACAATTGGTGCAGATCAGCCCACAGCCAATCCGTTGTTGGATGGTCTGGGCCGAAGCCCTGACCAATCTTTCGTTCCATTTTGACAGCTGCCTAAGTAGTAGGCCGGTCCGGCTGCCCAGGAAATAGCATACAGGATTGTTTTTTGAGTAATTTAGGCCTAATTTTCTATAGATTTGAGATTTTGTAGGAGCAAAAAAAATACACATCGTCCAGCTAACTGACCGATCAATTTCTGGGGCACCCTTAGCAACCGAGGAGTGTCCTCAAAGATCTGACAGACTCAGTCCAATCAGCAAGCAGCGACTGATAACCCAATCCTGGATGCTATCTCCACCCACAATGGAGAACTGAATATACAATTTTGTAATTCAATAAATTAATGAACAAAGGGCTACCAAAAGTTTTCAGATTGAAATTGTGAACCTCATCAGAGATACAATCACAAGAGACTAGATTTGGATTCTAAAATGTCTTAACACACTTTTGGAAAAGTTCATTTTTAAAAAATATTTTATTTTCAAAATGTACATCCAACCTATTTTGCTAAAATCCATGGTTGAAAATAAATGCTTTTTATTAAATTCATCAACACTATATGTCTAACTATAGTGTAAGATTAGCAAGAGACATGTGGAAAATTTGCCATACTTTTATTAATGGCAAGGGCATATTTAGCTATTATGAGGCTGGAGTACTGGCTTGATTGGATCATACTCTTGGGTAAAAAATAATGAAATTTTTAAAAAACTGCATTGACAAAAACAGTCAATCCCCCTTCTTCCTAAATATTCATAAGGTACCACAAAATAAACAGGCTGAAGTACAAGACCTGGCTACCTCCAACAGCTGTATCTTAAACAAATCTATAGAATAAAATAAAGAGTGCCTTCTTTTGTATTCTTAAAGTTGATCCACCTATTGGCTCTGCTGCACGCAAGGGTTTTTTTTTCTCCATGCCTCAATCAAATCTTGTAATATTACAGAAATGGGCAGTTTAAGAAGAGAAGGATCTCCTTGCTGACAACTATGTATATAACAGTTCCTTCCTTCTCAGAAGCAGTCACTTGAATTATACAGTGCAAAGTCTCTAAGATTTATTAGGCTTGTGCTAATCTGTTGTCTAGGTTTTAAGTTACACCTCATTGGATGGCAACCTCTGTAATTTTCAGCCGCATTTCCCCTCCTAGAGAGCATGGAAACCATATGGTTAAGCTTGGATCGAATAACAGAGTAGTGAAATTCCCTCTCCTTGTTTAGTTTGCGGAAATAATCTCCCCGATGATTGACAGAATAGTCAATAGACCTAAGGGATGTTAGTGAACCAGAACTTGCCCGAGAACATTGAGAGGACAATGAAGAAAGTGATCGTGCACTAGAAGAAGTTGAGGTGGACTTTCTAGAAATAGGAGACCCTTCTTTAGAGGAGATTTTTTGATCAGGAATCCTCTGATCAGGTATTTTCTGAGCCAGGGGTACTTCCACATTATCTCTTTTGTCAGTCTGTGTCATAGAAGTTTTAAATACAACTGTTGTCTGAGTGCCCACCATTCTAGATCGAGTAGTGGTCTGGGTGGTGGCTGAAACCACAGAAGTAGTAGTTTGTGTGGCACAGTTTAAGAATGTTGTTGCTCGCTTCTCGTCTAAAGTTTCAGTCTGAGTGGACTGGCTGTTTGTCTCTTTAGGTTTTGTTAGCATTTCAGAACCACTATGCCATTCCTCTTCACCACTAAGATGTGGCCGTTTAGCACTCATCCGCCCCCCTTGGAGCTCTTTCACCTGTTCTATTTCTCTTTCAAGTTTTTTGGGGGAGCTTGAAAGCCTAGCAAACTCAGCTCTCAGAAGATTACCCACAGTGAAATCTTTGCAAGGTGTTAGTTTATTGACGAGATCTTCATGGCAAACACTAGTTCTGCAGCTTTGAGGCAGCTTTGAATTAAGAGGCTTAGATTGTGCATACAGGATTCGGAACTCCAAATCAAAATGTTCCACTATTTGGCCTGAGAGTAGCAATAAATTACTGCTGTTCAGCTTCCCATCAGTCCAAGTGAAGCTAGAAAGATGGAAAGAGAAAATATTATACAATACATTTATAGTATGAATTAAATTAATTCCCTTCCCTTTAAAGTAGACAATTATCCCCATTTTTATCAGATAGATTGAGGCTGAGATACTAATTCATCGAGGACATATAGGAATCCTGGGTCTGAAACAAATTTATTGAGGGAAAGCATTCTACTTATTCCAAACAATACTGTAACATTTAATTGTTCGCAAAGTAATTTTTAGTTATTCATCCAATTTTCACCAATTATATATAATTGGTTAAAAAAATAAGGACTGGCTACATTTAAGAGTATAAGATAAAATTTATATCTTGTACTTTCCTCTCAATATACTTGGGAGTTCTCCAGGGAAGAATAATAAGTTAACTATGTAACGGTGAAACCAAGAATTTTAATCATTGCTGCTTAATAAGTTAAATGACTATTAGCTAATTGTCAGATGGCTATTAGGACAAGCCTACACTAGAAGAAGAATAACAATTTAAGTATGCATTTTAAAGTGCTTAATGATATATTTTGAGCAAGAGATTATAATCTAGGGAAAAATGGGCACAAAGATGTGTTACATATTTATGCCTGCAATAGATTAAGCTGTGAGAATATCACTTGCTCAAAGTCATTTCAGGGGTAAATTTGAATCTCTGCCTTCCCAGTCTTAACTAAATAAATGAACAACCAAACTACACCTATAGTTATAGGACTTGAAGTGTTTATAAACAAGATTCTTTACAAATGAATAGGAAGTTATTTTGGGTTTTTGTAATAAATGCCCTATGAATTTTATTTGAATATATTAAGAAAGTTAAGTCAGCACTGCACTAATAGTGTAGAACTCCAATGCGACTAGAATCCTCTATGGCTGCAAGTATAATAATAAAGAATGAATTCTAGCCCACAGGCTATGTATAAATACAAGCTTATGGCAGTCCAGGCAGACCTTATTAGACCTACTCCAAGTTAATGGCATTATTAACTTGATGAAATCCAGTCTTTCAATAACAACATTTATAAAGGAAAGGAAGCTTGGGTGAAAGTGCATTTTTCTCTTTCTCAAGATCATTTCTTACCAAAAGCATTCCAGTTTAAATATATGTATGCTTGTCTCCAATCTCTCCACATTTCACATTTTAAAAGCAATCTTAGATTCTTAAAAGCTAACGCTTGTTGGACCATCTATAGTAGTATTTTTTTAAAATCTGGTCCTAAAGGTCCCTGGGTATTCTGCAAAACCCTCACAGTGGTCCACAAACTCAAAATTTGTCAGCTTTTGTTGAAAAAAAATATATTAAAGTCCTTTCAAACATGAGAAATGGCAGCAAATACATCAATTTTAATTATTAATATAATAAGGATTGATAAATAAAATCCATTCAAACAAAAGCCTTTTGGGGTTCTTCATATTTTTTAAAAATGGGAAAGCATCCTGACAGAGAGAAACATTTAATACTGGCTTACAGAGAAAAATTAACCCACTGTATTTTATTTGTAATTCAGGTAAATAGAAGATACAACTAGCTGAAATTTGATGGCAACCCAGTTTAAATAAGAAAACTAAAACCCCAAAAGAAATCATACTTCCATTTAAATGTAAAAATGTATATAAAACAAGAATGTTTTGGAAGAAACACAGCCTTGCTTTTCACACAAAATTCCATGTGGAACCGTTAACCATCCATTCTTGGATCTACTAAGAAAGAACTTAGCTTTCCCTGCATGGATACTTTTGTGCAATATTAAATACTGGAGGATTATGGAAAATTATGTCAAATCAACTGGGTTACTCAGGTGAAGAAAGCTTGTCCACTTATTGAGGCCAAGAGACCAAGCTAGTTTTGCCATAATTTAGAACAGATACTTACCTGTAGGAGCCTGTAGTCACTCTTACACCATCAACAAGCATGAACTTCTCATGGACACTCCCAATTATCTTAGCTCCTGATCTTGCATAATATGTGTTTCCAGTAATAGTTCGGACTCTCATTAACTGTTTTCAAAATGACAAAATTTTAGACAAAATTACCAAGGCAATGTGTTTAGCCACCTACATATAAAAAGGGCATAATGGAAATGCAGAAATATAATATACAGTAGTGAAATATGTTTGGGTCATTGTCAAGTCAACATGTTTATCTACTGAGTGCTAATGGGTTCCATGCATTTCTTTGTTCCAAAATTAAAACTGTTCAAAATTAATCTTAATGGTTGTTTTTCTTCTATGTGATTTAAGATTTCTTTCTGCATCAGTTAAAAGGATGGAACTGTGCCTCATCCATTCAATTCCTTTGATATGGCAAAGGGATAAAATGAGCTTGACAGTGCAGAAACAAAGATTTATGACTATACAGCACAATGCTATTCTTATCTTCAACTGCAGATTTTTCCATTAGAGCTTCTGTACACTATCAAACCAGCAAATCAGTATTCTTATTAGTAACAGGCACAGAAACATAGCATTAAAAAATGTCAAGAAAATCTGCTGCAAGGGATAACTACTGGAAAAAATGATAAGAATGGCAGAAATTGAATCAAATCCTTTATTTATTGTTCTAGCTCAACAAAATACAAATACAAAATTAAGAATACAGGAAAAGAAAAACCTAAGTCTGAAACATTTATTGACAAGATAATATCAACTAGCTTCTGCAACCCTTAGCTGTTCCTAAAAATGTGGCAAACCAAATTAAGTCTTCCAGAAGACTAGAATTTTTTTGATCAAAGAGAATTTCTGAAAACCAGGTTTATGAATGCCAGATGCTATAGGCAGTAAATGAGAAATATAACAATATATGAATTACTGATTCAACATCTGAATCTGAGCAATCCCAGACACAATTGCTATATGGGAGACTAATATATTTTGCTATAGTTGTAATAAAAAGTGCTCCAACTGAAATCAATTTTTTTAAAAAAACATATATTACTACAGATATTCTTTGAGTTATGACCATAATGGTACCTGCCCATCACAACCTAATTTTAGACTATTTTTGACACAGTTGTTAAATGAATGCTGTGGTTGTTAAGTTTACTAAGGAGCACAATTTTGCCAAAAACTGTAAGCAAATGCTGGTTTTTAGCAAAATAGTCATAAAACATGGCGATTTAACTGTGGGACACTGCAAATGGCCGTAAATGTAGCTTGGTTGCTGATTACCCAAAGTGCAGTCGTTTGACTGCAAGAGGGCCCAACTGTTGAAAAACCTTAAATTTGCATAAGGACCTCCCTGGAAGGTCCATCAGAACTTCAAACAGTCGCGAATGGCAGGTCGTAAGATGATAACTGTATATGAAATATGCAGATCGTTACAGAAGTAGCCAGGAACTGACTATGGAGAGTCTACAATTGTGCCATAATGGAATGGATAATTTGATTCCTGACATTTTGTAAATCTAAATCCCAAATCCTCAATTTAGTTTTGATTAAAACTTTATCTAGGCTGGGTAAAGATACTGCCATAATATGCTGGATCAGGATAATTTGCCTCCTTAGTGATGAAGAAAACCTATCCAGGACAGTAAAGTGATTTAACCAAAATTTAAGTTGTCAATTTCTCAGGCAGGCCCCAAGAGAAATGCAGTCAAACCCCAGATGAAAAAGTACATTTCATATTGAGAGAGGGAGGTAAAGTATGCCACTCAGAAACAAACTTAGCAGATTCTAAAGTTGGAGCATCTTTATAAACACAAGGTTGTGCAGAACATAACATTTATAAAGTATAAAGCAGAACATTTACTTTATACAATTATATTGCTATAGGAGCATACTGACTTAGCACATTAAAGAAACTTTAATGTGTTAGAAACTTTTTCTGCTCCAATACGAAATTCACTCAATTGGTTTTTCCAGTGAGTGTAGGGTTAGACATGGATGTAGGTACTTGAAGCCTTAACCTGATCAGTTGATCTTTTGTTCATATTCCATTTAATGGGGACTTAAAGTGCATCCTACAGAAAACTAGAACCTTGGTTTTTTTTAATAATGGATCTCAAAGAATTAGCTAAACTAAACTAAAGTAGCTTGGCACCTGTGAAAGACCACTTAGGTTACAGATAAAATGGCTACATTGTCTCTATACAGAACTGAAATGGGACAATGAGGCTAGCAGAAATTATTTACCAGTAAAAAAAAAATTATGCTGGGTTAAGTGGATAAATATACATATATTAAATGTAAATAGAGGAAAAAAAGATAGCAGATAGAGAACCTTAATCCTCTTTAAGATATCAGACGGATATATACTAAACTAATTGTACAAATCTCTGAGATTATATTACTTGTTTATTTTCTACAGTCGTGGATGCATAATTGACACCCTCTATAGTAGAGATTATAAGATAGCTTGTAAAGCTATTTTATCAGTGTAGATAAAATTCTATCTTCTAGAGAAAGTAATTTTGAAAGACAGAATATTCACTATCTCATCCTGGTTTTTAGTATCATTTATGAAACCAAATCAGTTATTAATGACATTACTAAAGATAGTTTATTACTTTCTCCTCTTTTTCAAATCATGTTCAAATAATCTTATCTATGTATATGTAAAGATAAAAATGTCGCATAACATACATTTTCCTGTTCAGGGGAGAATTCCAAGTTTTTGCACATTTCCAAGAAATGGCACAGAAAATTCTGATCCAGAAGTATATACACAGGAACCAGCCTTTTCTTACAAGCTTCCTGAAGGTCACTGAAGATGTCCATATCTGTGAAGGTGTCCATAACCACAGCAATAACCTTGAAGATAAAATCAAATGAATTCCAACATTACAAACATTTTATCAGAGGCTTTAGCACAAAATGGGCGTTGGTATAATTACCTGACAACGCCCTTTCTATCTACGCTGCAAGAGAGTCCAGGATGGGTATGACTCTTCCCTCTGATGTCATAGAGCTGAGTCTGCCACTATATAAAAACCCCTAGCTGGCTCCCCAGCTTTTAGGCGAAGATGCGTGACAAATGTAAGGTGCCTCTGGAAGATAAATTACAACAATTAATTTACCCCCTCCCCCACCAGGACCAGACGCCTAAAGGTGGGGCTGGACTCCCTTGCAGCGTAGATAGAAAGGGCATTCTCAGGTAATTATACCAACGCCCATTCTCATCCACGCTGCGACGAGAGTCCAGGATGGGACATACCAAAGCCTGCATGTCCACAGGAGGGTCACTGTCTGGTGCATTCACTCCGACTGTGAGAAAACCTTCTGTAGTATCCTTCGTCCAAACGACGCCTCAGCGAAAGCAAAGGAATCCAGGCAATAGTGCCATATGAACAGTGAAGGAGACGCACAGCGGTTTCCAACCAGTGGGCCATGGCCCACTGGTGGGTCACGACAAAATTTTGGTGGGTTGCAGAGAAAATTCACCCCCAGAGCACCCCCCCAAAGCAATTAATCCAGGCTGCACAGAAACACAAGGCTGCACCGCCCACATGGCCCGCGGAAACCCTCCCCACCCACTCACTCCTTACCCAGCAAACTTGCCTGCTAAATTGCTATTTTTCCTTTTTCCAACCATCATCTGTTCTGCTGTGCCAGGAGACTTAAATTAGCTAGGAAGCAGGAAATGGTTGAATTTCTTGCTTTCTACCTAGTCTTTAGATCTTCACCTCTGCTTTTAAGCATAGCCGAACCTCCCTTAGGACTGAAGGGTCTATTATTCAGTGCAGACTCACGGCAAGCAAATTTGAGAGACTGACCTAGCCAATGGCAGATAGATAGATCACTGAATGATTCTGTGAGCAACTCAATCTGCCTGCCTGCTTTGCCTGATTTTGGGTAAAAGTTGCTCTTTTTTTAATAAAAAAATCAATATTTACATACATGGTGTATTGTGAATTAATTTTGTGAGTTTGTTTGCTAGAAAATTTTATGAGTTTGCAAGCAAATTTTATGTGACAGACTGAGCTAGACAATGGCAGAAATTGATTTCTGAATGAATCTGTGATTCTACAAGCAACTCAATCTGCCTGCCTGCTTTGCCTGATTTTGGCTAAAAGTTGCTCTTTTTTATTAAAAAAATTCTATATTTATATATGAAAATGCCCAGCCAGTCATATGACGACCAAGCTACACCCACAAATTAGGCCACGCCCACAGAACCAGTTAGTGGTCCCTGGTATTTAAAATTATGAGTTTGGTGGTCCCTGAGGTCCAAAAGGTTGGCAAACCGTTTTAAAATATACCTGTTGTGGTTCGCCGGCAGCAGGTGTGGATGGCTGAGTCTCGGAGAGCGAGGACTCAGGTGAGGGGCCTAGTATGATGCAGGAATGGGGCCAGGACCATCAGGGAGTGGAATGCTTCCTTCGAAGATTGTGGAGGCTGGCAGCAGTGATGAAGAGGTTCCCGAGGAGCCTGTGCCCAGTGCGCGTGCACACAGGGCTGCTCAAAGGAAAGAGGAGCTGCAGCAGCACGGGTAACTTGGGAGTAAGGCTGCAAGGTAATGGCCCCTCCCTCAAGAGATAAAAGCCAGATGAGAAACCGGAGTTCTTTGCAAGAAGCAAATAAGTTTTTGCACTCAAGCCTTGTGGACGTTCGGAATATCTTGGTTGGTGTTTGGAGACTCTTTGTGTTTGAAATCTTTCTTAGTAACTTTATCTAGTATTCTTGCACTACCTTGGCAAGGCTCATTCTTATCAGAGATAATTAATTTGAAAGAGCCTTTTAACTGTGAAGGAAC
The DNA here is from genome assembly GCF_049901735.1 of Notechis scutatus. Classification (NCBI taxonomy): domain Eukaryota; kingdom Metazoa; phylum Chordata; class Lepidosauria; order Squamata; family Elapidae; genus Notechis; species Notechis scutatus. The sequence goes on from NC_142011.1 coordinate 28,923,818, forward strand.
GGAATTCATAAAGAATCATTAAAAGGTTTTTCTGTTACCTCTGTTTCGTGTTTGTTTTCTTGGAACAAGGTTTGGGTCAGAACAATACCCATCTTCTATATTATACCATCTTTTATTGAATAAATATGATGCAGGAATATGTAATGTGGTTTTTGCTTATTTATTAAAGACTCTGCCTCGGTGTCAAATGCCACAACTGAACAGCTTCACATTCTTTGTCACTGATTCTTATTTTACAAGATTGAGGAGTTAGGAAAAGCTCATCAAGCTTCCTACTAGCAAACCTGTAATTGCAACCTGGGAGGAATCATGGTTTTCGTTCTTTGAGCATAACTAATCCTATGCAGCCTGCTAATTAGCTGATTAAGAAACTACCTGGATAGCTAGCATTGAGGGTGGGGAAACCACTGGTTTCTTATCTTCAATAAAGATTTATTCTTACAGTCTAGAGCAGCCTTTCCCAATCTGCATAAGCAGAAGTATATAAAGTTGTATAGCAATGGCCATACTGACAATTGAATTCTGAGATAAAAATCTTAGATAATGAAGACCAATCCAGAAAATATGCAATGATTGTAATATCTTTTTTTTCATGTCTGTTGAAAATATTACATGTTCCTGCAATTAATCTTACATGTTGGACTTGTATAATTACTTTCATCATGGCCACTAGAAGCTACTGTAACAAAGTCGGCTATCTTTCAACATTTTCTCCACTCCTTTCCTTCAAGGCAGAAATTGAGCCAAGTACCAGCTTGCTGCTGGTGTTGTTGGGAATGTCAGTGCTGTACTTAAGATTTAAAATTGTTAAAAACAAATCTACAAGCTACATATGACTTCTCCTTTTTAGAGCACTAAACATAAATGGGTCAAATACTGGAATAACAAATTATTAGAACTTGGCACTATAGGAATGTCAAGTATTCCTGGATGCTGGAAGTAAACACTAATTGCCTGATATTTTTACAATCTTACATGAGAAAAAAAGAGTTGTCACAAGAAGAATGCTTTTCAAGTCTCTGGATTATCAAATAACTTTTGTATATTAATAATTATGACACATTTATAAACACCATTCCAAAACATCACTATGACTTTATCAGTGATATAGAAGAGTGGTGGCATTCAAAAACTTTTACCAACAGTTTGGTGGGTGTGGCTTGGTGGGCGCGCTTTGCATGCATGCGCACATCAAACATGCACTTTGCACAGACGCAGAGGCAATTGCACAGGTGCAGAGGCATTCCAACTCACCTCCTGCAATCCTGCACTCTCCTGGTCACTTCAGCAGCTGCCACGTGGCACCTTCTGTGCCACGCAAAGCAGTTGCGCTTCAAATTCAAAGGATAAAGGTGAGTATGGGAGCCCGGGTGGATGGGTGGGCCTAACAGCAGAGTAGTGGAGAGAACCGGTTCGGTCTCCGCTGCTCATCGCTGCTATTGGCTCAGCAGAACCGGGCCGAATCGGTAGCATACCACCACTTATATAGACCACCACTGATATAGAAGAATAAGCTATTTACTAAATTCTCATTCTTATGCAGAGATTTGTGTGTTCTTCAAGAAAAGTGATATCTGGCTCTCGCACTTTATGTCTTTCTTCCCCAGGATTTTTTGTTTTTGTTTAACCAGATGTTTGGCAAACAGAAATTTTAAAAGTAATCTTCTAACATGACAAAACAATCCAGATTACCTGTCTAAACATCTCATCATGTAAATCAAGTGGCTGTTTCTTGGTGTTACCTGTACAGCAGCTCAAGGGTTTTTCCTTTCCTTCCTTCACATTCCTTTTTTGTAAAATGGGCGTTGGTAAATTCTCCCTCGAGCCGCTCGGAGCATCCAGAGACTGGGATGTGCTTCTGAGTCCTCTTCTTGCAGGCTGAGCTTTAGATGAGGAAACGCTCCGCCCCCTCACGTGGTATCGCGCAGCGTCTCCCCAGTCTTTTGCTCAGCCTCGAAGAGTCAGGCTGTGTTTTCAGAGAGCTCCTTGGCTGATCATACTTTTCTTGCCTATTTCTTGCCTATTCCAACTTCGTCTTCATAAGGTTTGCCTTTCCTTCCTCCTCCTGCGCAAAGGGTCTGGACTTAAGGGAAAAATTCCCCGTCCTTGGGGGCAAAGCTGCGGGCTCGCAGCGCGATAGTGCGACCCCCCCACCCTTATCAGATCGCTCGCTGCCTCCGCGTTGCCTTGTGGCACGCGTTTTCTTTACAGCTGGATTCCCCCCCACCTTAAACACCGATCGGGAGGGTCATCGCCCCTAGGGCCCTAGGCGCTGAGCTGACCAGCAAAGCCCTCCCTTCCGTCCCGAAGGCGTCCCGACGGTTCAGCTTGCGGCCGCCATTTTGGCTCCGCATCGTGGTCGGGCGCCATTTTGAAATTCTTAGCTGCGGTGAATTGGAGCCCCAGGCCTTGGGTCAAAGCTTAGCTGCCCATTTCTTCCACCTGGCTCGCTCTTTTATTACTTGTTGGCCTCCCGCAGCCCGCTTTTTCGGGCGAAGTTGCAGCCCCCTCCGGTTTTATTTTTCTTGTCTGGAGGCCTGCTGCCAGAGGCTCTTTCTTACCATAGGCCTCAGGTGTTTATTTGACTGATTGGTCTGTACTGAGATATACGAAGTTCTCACTGTTACGGATACTTAAAAAAAAAAAAAAAAAAGAAATCTATATATATATATATATATACTTAATACAAATACAAAAGGAATATATTAAAAAATAATAATAATAATAATAATAATAATAATAATAATAATAATAATAATAATAATAATAATAATAATAATAATTTTTTTGTTTTGTACAATAATATTTTTTCGTAAATATATACGGATAACCTGTATATACATTTGGTACAAAAGCATAATAAAGATAAAAAAGCTATCAAAAGGAAAAGGAAGAATTACAAATTAGAGTATCTATTTTTCTGTACATACTATATTTCTTAGATACCTTACTGTTATCTCTGTACACAAAAAATTCCAAAAGGGGGAGAGGGCCAGCTTCACCTTCACCCGGCCTCATCCAGGCCTGATCTGGGCGAGCCAACCGCCTTTGCTAGTATTTGTATCTAACATGGCAGACGACAATCCTTCTAAACGTCCTTCTTTGAAGGCTAAGGCAAAGTCCCACTACTTGCGCAGGCAGGACAAGGAACCTAAGGGCTCTAGACAGGACAAAGAACCTTCCAAGGCCGCCAACGTGACGCCTTAAGGCGCCACAAAGCGTTGGAAAAAGAGTTTGACCGGCGTTCAAGGGAGTCCCGCTCGGAGCCGTCAATACCTCCTCCTCCAAACCCTTCTACCTCTGCTCAATCTCTCCCCTCAGACCCCTCTTCCCTACCTAGGCGCAGTTCGCTTCAGGGTCTTCCGACCCCGGACCTCCGACCAGACGGACCCCCGAAGCCACCTTTACACCCACAGCCGCGGGTCTGCGCCACGATGAACCCTCTACCTCCGAGGTTCCTCCTCACATCAGGGCTTGGATGGAATCAGCCATCCGCCAGGGCATAGCAGAGGGACTACAACACATGACCAGATCAGGCTTCTCTCCGCGAGCCTCCGAGCACGACTCGATATCAATCAGATCCCTTCCACAACCGGTCCCCCCAGTTGATCAGGTACTCTCTCAGAGGGACAGCCCTCCTCCGATTGGGGCCCAGGTGGAGGAGGAAGGGGACTTTGGGGACTTCAGGGAAGAGGAAGAGGATTCCCGGATGGGATCCTCCCGCTACAGTGAACCCCTCTTAGAGGCTGACATCATGGAGGGGGGAGATGTCGGAGGACGAGGACCCTTCCCCCGACCAACCCTCCTTTGGGGGGGCTGTTCAAACCGCATATGTTCAAGTCCCTCCTCCTTAAGGCCAAGAATGTCTCTGGCCTTCTTCCCCAGTCCACTGCAGAAACCCCCCCTATCCCAGAGGGCCCGGAAGACTCCATTTTCACCCAACCAGTGGTGGAAGCTGAGGTCATCCCATCCCCTCCCATCTTCGTAGATCTGGTAGCGAAGCAACTTACCTCCTCAGGGACCCCTCCCACTCCCTCTAGCCAAGACAAGAGATTCTTTAATCTCGATTCGGCTCTGTCTAACCTTCTGAATATTCCGGAGGTCGATGACCCCATTGTGGGTCTAGCCTCCTCCTCTACCCCTAGTGAGGCCCTAGAGGCCTTGAAACCTGAGGACAGGCGGGCGGAGCAGGCGCTACGCAGGGCTCACCTATCTGACGCCTGGGCCATTAAATCAGCTACGGCCGCCTCTTTTTCACGAGGTCCTCTATCCGCTGGCTACGCCAGCTCAAGGACCACATCCCTGCTTCCAATCTCAGAGCTCACCAGGATATAGCGGTTAGTGGCTGCAGCCGAGTTCTCGGCTGACGCCACTTACCAGTCGGTAAAATTTTCTTCCAGGGCCATCTCGTCGCACGTCACGGCTAGACGCATGCTATGGCTCAAACACTGGCAGGCGGACGTAAAGAATAAGGTCAAGCTGGCCACCGCTCCCATTACGGGAGATAAACTGTTTGGCCCAGCTTTGGAACCACTGCTGGTCGAGGGCCGCAGTAAGAGAAAGTATCTGCCCTCCCTTTTTCGAAGATCGGAGGCCAGGGGCTCTCAGCCCTTTCGGAGGAGCTTTCCACGCCCCTTCTACCAACCCCCCTTCCCGCCCAGATACCCCAGACCCCCTTCCTTCCGATCCCAGGACCGCACGGACCCGGGCGACAGACCCAGACGCGGTGGCGGCTACAAGAGACCCTTTCGGGGATCGGGAGGAAGGCCCTACCGCAGAAGGTAGAGCCCCTTCCTCCCCCCCCATTGGCGGCCGCCTCAGCCACTTCGCCGCCCAATGGGACCTATCCACATCCGATGCATGGGTTAGGGACACAATCAGGTTTGGCCTCGCCCTGGAGTTCAGGTCCGCTCCCCCTGATTGTTTCTTCCCATCCCCCTCCTCAAGGGATCCCTCCAAACGTGCACTAATGGATGCTGCCATCCATCATCTTCTTGACATCCAGGCCATTCAACCTGTCCCTCCGGATCAGAGAGGAAAGGGGTTTTACTCCCATCTCTTTGTGGTGCCCAAACACTCTGGGGGTTGGAGAGCCATCCTGGACTTGAAACGGCTCAACCGTTACCTTATCCAGCGTAGATTCAAAATGCACACTTTGCAATCAATTCTTTTAGGCACCAGGCGGGAGACTGGTTATCTTCCATAGATCTTTCGGAGGCATACCTCCATATTCCAATCAGGCCTTCCCATTACAAATTCCTCAGGTTCTGTCACAATAGCCTTCATTATCAATACGTGGCCCTTCCCTTTGGACTGGCCTCGCCCCCGGACCTTCACCAAGGTCCTGGCGGCCCTGGCGGCTCATCTCAGGAGCGTTCCCGTCCGCCTCCACTGCTACTTGGACGATATCCTTATTCTATCCCCGTCCAAATCCCAGGCAGTCAGGGATACCAGGGTCACCCTCCCTCCTTACAGGCACACGGGTTTCTAGTCAATTGGCAAAAGAGCCAACTTACCCCTTCCACCCGAATCAACCACTTGGGTGCCATAATTGATTCGGTTTCTCAAAGAGTTTTCCTCTCCCAGGAGAGGTTCCTTAGCATTCAAGCCCTGGTCAAACAGATCAGGCGTTCAAGGAGGGTGGCCTTACTGGACCTCTCTAAATTGTTGGGCAAAATGGTGTCATGCATCTCTATTATTCCCTGGGCCCGTCTTCACAGCAGATCCCTCCAGTGGTTCCTGCTCCCGCCCAACGATCCGGAAGAAGCAACTCGAAGGCCAGAGTCAGGGTCCCTCCAAGGGTCCTCACGTCTCTTCTATGGTGGACCAATCCCGCCATCAACAGAGGCCACCTCTTCGCGGAACCTCAACGACTCACCGTCACTACGGACGCAAGCCTGTCCGGTTGGGGCGCTCATCTCGACTCGCTCTCGGCACAGGGCAGATGGTCGCCGTCCGAGCAGAGGTGCAGCATCAATTGGCTAGAGCTTCACGCTGTCCATCTGGCCCCGCGCAGTTTTCCTCAGATCCGCAAACATCACGCCCTCGTTCTCACGGACAACGCCACGGCCAAGGCCCATATCAACAGGCAAGGCGGCACCCAGTCCATCCAGCTAATGAGGGAAGCCGAGCGCCTTTGCCGCTGGGCAGAATCCAACCTCCTATCACTAAAAGCCGAACACATCTCCGGAGTAGACAATACTCAGGCGGACTGGCTGAGCAGGGCCACGGTGGACCAGGCAGAATGGCGTCTCCATCCATCCCTATTCGAGGAAGCGTCCAGAATATTCGGCCTTCCGGTGGTGGATCTCTTCGCCTCCCCATCCAACACTCAGCTTCCACGGTTCTTCTCCCGGTATCCATCTCACCGGTCGGAGAATCACAACGCTCTGCGCTGCCCATGGCCCCCAGGGCTCCTATATGCCTTCCCTCCGCTCCCGTTAGTTCCCAGAGTAATACAGAAACTTCTTCAGGAGAGGGCAGACCTTCTCCTGGTGGCTCCCTATTGGCCCAGGCGACCGTGGTTTGCGGATCTCCGCAATTTATCGGTAGCGCCCCCATGGAGGATCCCCCCGGACAGGGTCTCCCTCTCTCAGGGGCCCCTTCTGCATCCGGAGCCTCAATGGCTCCAGTTAGCCGTCTGGAGGTTGAGCGGATCCGTCTGACTGGTGAGAATCTCTCGAGTCAAGTCATCGACACTATTTTGGCCGCCAGGCGACCTTCCACTACACGAATTTATGATGCCACTTGGAAGGGGTTCTGCAAGTGGTGTAGCGGGTCTCAGGTTGATCCCCTCTCTCCCTCTGTGGCTCAGATCCTAGATTTTCTTCAGGAAGGCCTTCGTAAGGGGCTCGCTCCTAACACCCTGAGACGACAAGTTTCTGCCCTCTCAACCGTGGTCTCCTGTGATAACTACGGTTCCCTTTCTCATCACCCCCGAATTAGATCTTTCCTTAGGGGTGCCACCAACCTGTGCCCTCCCACTGTTCACAGGTTCCCCACATGGGACCTCAACAAGGTCCTCGTTTCTCTCACACGTTCCCGTTCGAACCTTTGAGGGATTCTTCCCTTCAGTTTCTCACCTTTAAGGTAGTTTTTCTAGTAGCTATTACTTCTGCTCGTCGAGTTTCGGAAATAGCAGCTTTGTCAGTTAGGAGCGATCTATGTGTGTTTCACGCTGATCGGGTGGTCCTTCGTCCTGACCCCACATTCCTACCCAAAGTTAACTCTCCCTTCCATAGGTCACAGGAACTGGTTCTACCAAATTTTTGCCCTAGGCCCTCCAGGGGCAGGGAGGTCCTCTGGCACACCCTAGATGTTAGAAGGGCCTTGCGTATATATATTAAGCGCACTCAATCCATGCGAAGGTCGGAATCCCTCTTCCTATCCTTTCAACCCAGGTCTCTGGGGCTTAAGGTTTCTCCTTCCACCATCAGTCGCTGGATCAGGGCTACCATTGCAAGGTGTTACCTTTCCCATTCTCTGCCCGCTCCGGGTGGAATAACCGCCCATTCCACCAGAAGTGCAGCCACCTCGGCGGCCTGGGCCACACAAGCCCCCATCGCTGACATTTGTCGGGCAGCCACCTGGTCCTCTCCGACCCCGTTTATCAGACATTATAAAATAGATACGTACGCCTCAGCGGAGGCTTCTTTTGGCCGACGGGTCTTACAGAGGGTCATCAGTGATCCGGAGGGGCCTTGGGCCAGACGGAGTCCCACCCGTAGGACAGCCCAGCTTTGGTATGTCCCAGTCTCTGGATGCTCCGAGCGGCTCGAGGGAGAATGGGCGTTGGTTCTTACCTGATACGCCCCTTCTCGGCGAGCCGCGAGGAGCATCCAGCCCCACCCTAATTTCTCCGTCTGGTGGGGACTCTTGCTTCAGCCAAGGAGCCAATAGTAGGTTAGAAAGAATTAATAACCTCTCTTCTCGTTATCGCAAAAAACTGGGGAGACGCTGCGCGATACCACGTGAGGGGGCGGAGCGTTTCCTCATCTAAAGCTCAGCCTGCAAGAAGAGGACTCAGAAGCACATCCCAGTCTCTGGATGCTCCTCGCGGCTCGCCGAGAAGGGGCGTATCAGGTAAGAACCAACGCCCATTTACCTGAGAATGCCCTTTCTACCTATGCTGCTAGAGAGCCCAGGATGGGTTAGACTCCTCCTGATGACATCATCAAGCTGAGTCTGTCTTGTATAAAAGTAGCAGCCTGTGGGAGTGACCCCAGCTTTGGCAAAGGTATTTGACAGACTTTAGTGAGTGTTTCTGAAAGCCAAAACAGAATCTTGAACAATAACATATCTTACCATAGTCCAGACGAAACAAGGGAGAGGCTGGGCTCTCTAGCAGCATAGATAGAAAGGGCGTTCTCAAGTAAATTTAACAATGCCCATTCTCCTCCATGCTGCTGCGAGAGCCCAGGATGGGACATACCAAAGCCTGCATGTCCTAAGGAGGGTCCTCGTCCGAAGTTGGCACCCTCACTGAAGCACCCGTCTGCCGAAAGCCACACTCATTGAGGCATAGGAGTCCAGGTGGTAGTGTCTGATGAATGGAGATGGGGATGTCCATGTAGCCGCTCTGCAAATCTCTTCTAGGGGTGCCTGGGTGGCCCAGGCAACTGAAGTCACAGCACTTCTAGTGGAGTGTGCTGTCAGGCCCTGGGGCACCAGCAGAGCTCTGGCTTTGTAGGCCTGTGCAATACATGCCCTGATCTACCTATTTAAGGTGGGAGGTGAAGCCTTGTTTCCCCAGTGGGAAGGAAAAAAAGACACAAACATGGCCTCTGTCTTTCTAAACGTTGAAGTGCGTTTGATGTAAATTCTAAGGGCCCTTCTAACATCTAGGGTGTTCCACTTGCGCTCTAGGATGTGGTGCGGAAGGGGACAGAAATCAGGTACCACTATGTCCTGGGATCTGTGGAACACGGCATTAATCTTAAGTATAAAGGTAGGGTCTAGATGGAGAACAACTCTTGTTGTGAAAGGTGCAGAGGTCCTACTGTATTGAGAGAGCAGCCAACTCCGACACCCTTCTAGCTGATGTGATAGCTATTAAGAAAACCACCTTCAGGGTTAAGAATTGAAGGGACACCTTTCTGAGGGGTTCAAAGGGAGGTTTTATTAGAGCCTGGAGAACCTTGTGAAGGTCCCAGGATGGAAACCTGTGAACCACAGGAGGGCAGAGATTGGAAGCCCCTTTTAGAAATCTCCATACTGAAGAGTGGTGGGACAAGGAAGGAAATGAGTCCCAGGAGAGGACTGAGGAAAGAGCCGCTACCTGACAGTGTAAGGTGTTAGGTGCAAGACCCTTCTCTAGGCCATCTTGAAGGAAACGGAGGACCTCTGCTACCTCAGCTAATGTTGGAGTGAGACCTTCTCTTTGACACCAATGACAAAAAACCCTCCAGGTGGCATCATAGAAGCGCGTCGTAGATGGTTTACGAGACCATCTGTATAGTAATAAGGATGACCCTTTCTGGGAGATTAGCCTCTCTTAACAGTTGCCGCTCAATCGCCACACAGTCAGTTTGAACCACTGGGGATCCAGGTGGAGCAGGGTTCCCTGATGCAGGGAGATCTTGTGGTCTGGGATCCTCCAGGGAGTGGCTACAGAAGGTTCACCAGATCTGCAAACCAGGGTCTCCTGGGCCAATGGGGGGCCAGGAGAATCAGCTCTGCCCATTCCTCCGACATCTTCCAAATGATCGCCAGAATGATGGGAACAGGGGGAAGGGCTTAGAGGAGACCAGTGGGCCATCTGCTCTGAAGTGCATTGGTCCCCTCTGCTCCCTGACAAGGAAACCTGGTGAAGAACCTGTTTACTTGAGCGTTTTGGGGAGAGGCGAAAAGGTCTACCTCCAGGGTCCCAAACCTGAGGGAGAGATCCCTGAATATGGACTGGGGAAGGGACCATTCTGCATGGTCGACTAAGCTCCTGCTCAGCCAATCAGCTTGGGAGTTGTTGACTCCCGAGATGTGGTCTGCTGTGATAGACAGCAGGTGCCTCTTTGCCCACCGCCCCAACCGTTCGGCTTCCTTCATAAGGGCCCTGGATCTTGTACCCCCTTGCCTGATGACATGCGCCTTTGCAGCCATATTGTCCGTCAACACTAGCACATGGAATCCTGCTATCATGTCCCTGAAATGTTTCAGTGCTAGATATATGGTTCTGAGTTCTAGCCAGTTTATAGGGCTGGTCCTGTCCATCCAGGACCAAATCCCTTGAGCTATGTGCTCGTCCATGTGGGCCACCCAACCCAGGAGACTTGCATCGGTGGTGATGAGCCGTCTGTCCAGTTCCTTGAACAGGAGTTCCTTTCAAAGGGCTGGGGAGAGCCACCACTTGACGGGTCTGCGGAGTGAGCTGGACCCTGGCAGACGTGTGGCTGGTTCCTGTTTGTTGAAAGGGGAGCAGGAACCATTGTAGAGCTCGGGAGTGTAGCCGTGCCCACAGAACAATGCTGATGCATGAGATCATTTTCCCTAATAGTTTGGACAAGAGCGACAGGGAGACAGTATGTTGACGTTGAACCTGTCGAATGATCTCGGTAAGGCTCTTCCCTCAATCAGGAGACAGAAAAACTTGGCACAGAGTTGTGTCGATGACCGCTCCCAGGAAGAGCAATCTGGTTGTGGGGAAGAGATGGCTCTTCCTGGAGTTGATAGAAAAGCCGTGGTACTGAAGGCAATGGAGTGTGGTTTGTAGATCTCGATGAGCGGAGTGGGTAGAGGATTGACAGTATCAAAATGTCATCCAAGTAGCATTGGCTCCTCACTGGAACAGACCGGAGCAAAGCGACCAATGCCGCAAGTATCTTTGTGAAGACTCTTGGAGCAGACAAGAGCTCGAAGGGAAGGGCTCGATACTGGTAGTGGGAATTCTGGTAACAGAAATGGAGAAACTGGCAATGATGAGGTCAGATGGGAATGTGGCGGTAAGCCTCTGTGAGATCAATGGAAGAGAGGAGATCACCCTCCCAAATAGAATAGAATGCAGAGTCTGCATTTTAAAGTGCCTGTATGGGATAAACTCATTCAGAAATTTTAGTTCGAGAATGGCTTGCCACCCCCCGAGGCCTTAGGGACCACGAAAAGGCGATAACAAAAGCCACGTCCCTGTTGGAGTTCAGGGACTGGTTGAATGGCTCTTATGTTGACCAGGTGCTGAATGGCCGATTCCATAAGGGCCCTTCGTGAACTGTCCCAGGAAACAGGGCAGAACACAAAATTTTCTGGGGGTGACGATAGAAATTCTAGTTGTATAAGTTTTTGTTCTGGTCCCATTAATATTTTATCTAGTTGGTTCTTTCCTTTGTCAAATTCAAAATCTTTTGAGTCTTTTTATATTTATTTTGAATTTGCAAATATGGCCACCAATCGATTATAATTCCATTTCGTTTCAGTTCTTGGTTTGATTTTAATTTCCCTTATGGGGGGTGGCCGGTATGGGGTCAGGCGGAAGTCTGCCCTCTTCCCTGTCAAGGAAAGAACTTTTCTTTTGTCCTTTGTTTCAATGACGAATGGATCGAGAGCATCACCGAACAGCTTCTCACTGGTGCAGGGGGCCGAAGCCAGCTTCCACGTGTGCCGGGGCTCCGCTGCCATGGACGATGCCATGGCCCTGCAGGAGAATTTGGCGGCATTGAGGGTGGTGTCCGCTGTGAACTCTGATGCTGCTATAATTTTAATGAGAGCTTGATGTGATCTAAAGTCTGATGAGGGTATGCGGCCTTGTAGTTGGTGCAGTCAGCAGATGGAAGACCTTGTAAAAAAAACGATGCAGCAGTTGAAGTCCAGGCGGCCCAAGCAGAGGCTTCAATGTTTGTTCGGAGCGTTTGTCCTCTGCCTTTAGTACGTCCTCGGGCTCAGTTGGAGTGCTCGAGAAGGAAGCCACAACTGCGGCGTCTACCGAGGGGACTGCAATAGTGATAGCTAGGGAAGGGCCCATGTTGTAAAACCGCCTATCATGGGACGATGAGCGGGGGCCTGCAGTGGGGAAGGCAAATTGCTCCTTGACTAAGTCCAGAAAAATGATGAGGGATGGAAGGACCTCCGAGTGAACAATGGGTTTGGAGAAGAGGGAATCCCCATGCCCCGATTGCACCACTTGAGGTTTGGGGGCAGCTTCCTCCAAGGACAACTGGGCTGTGACCAGTGCCTTGTGGAGGAGGGGTTTAAATAAGGTCGGTTTGAATACTGCGGCTGAGAGAGGTTGATCAGGCCTCAGATCCACCTCTTCCTCCGAGAGGTTGGGCTCCCAGATTTCTCCCTATTTCCATTCAGATGCAGGGGAGGGGCTACACTCAGATGGTTCTGCATAGTCTCCCTGCTCGAAATCAACCCATTCTGTGTGGGTAGTGGGGGCCCTGTGTTCCACAAGGTGAGGTAGTCCCCTTTTGGGGATCTGGGCCTGAGAATAGGCTGGAAAAGTGGGCTGGGACCCATCTGAGGGCCTAAAGATGTGTTGAAGCCCTTCTGCTAGGCCCTGTCTGATGGTTATGGAGACTACATTGTGGATGTCAGAGGGTCTGCCACTCAATGGAGGATCTGGGGGCCGAAGGCCTGCCATTGTTGGTGTAAAAGTAGCCTCTGGTCTTGGTCGAGAGCTACTTTGGGCTACAGATGACAGAGAAGAGAAGTCCCAAGGGGCCTGAATGAAGTTGGGGCCTGATCTGCTCAGGTCTTGAGGCCCGACTTGGACTTCAAGCCTCTCTGGGGACCAGGATTGGAGGTGGCTAAGAGGGGCTGGGGTTTCCTCCACCCCCCTGGAAGTACCTGCCTGAACCACCAGAGGATTGGCTGGTTGGGAAGCCTTTTGTAGTTGTCCCCTCATTGGTTCAATAGTTTTATTGAACTGTCTCTCCAAGGCTGCATGTCTTCGTTTCTCTGCTTTTAGTTCAGCCTGGGATGTTTCCTTGGGGTCCAAAGCTTTGGCCCTGATCTTGGCCGCTACTTCCCTTTGAACAGATTGAGAGCGTTGTCTCCTTATTCTTTTGGCAGTCTGGAGGACTTTGGTGTTCAGGCCCGAAAGCTCTGTGTGGATCTTGTCTTGGCATAAGCTGACACAAAAGGTGCTGGGAGCGACCCTCGCTATGTGTTGCCTATGCAGTATCCTGAATTAGGGTCCTTTTTGGGGATAGGAGGCAGCTGTCGGTAGATGAGGCCACCTAAAATGGCCGCTTGCCATGTGCGTTGGAAGAAGCAGCTTTCAAAATGGCCTCTTGCATGTATTACAGGCTACGATGGCTGTTAGTCGCCCCGTAGGCTGGAAACAGCCTCGAGCAATGAAATCGGCTAGAAAGGGAAAAACTGTGGGGGGGTTTTATCAGCTGTGAGGTACACTTATCGCTGATACGATCTTTACGATCGTGACAACTGAAATCACAAAGGGAGAGCTGTAGGGGAGGGCCAAGGGCTTCTCCCTTACTTACAGTCTCCCTCGGTTTGAAAACGTCAAATTCTTGGCATTGCAGGAGAGCAGAGGCCCACTCTCCTGAAGGCAGAGCTACACCAGGTCCCCGGGTGCTGTGCCAATATTCTAAGATCACTGTTGATTTTGCTGCTGACTAAAACTGCTTTCAGAGACACCAGCTCAATTGTCATTGAAAGAAGCTGAGTCAAAGCTGGGGTCACTCCCACAGGCTGCTACTTTTATACAAGACAGACTCAGCTTGATGATGTCATCAGGAGGAGTCTAACCCATCCTGGGCTCTCGCAGCAGCATGGAGGAGAATGCACCTTTTCTTGTCATGTTCTAAATGAATTGCCCTTGAATCAATTTGATATTTGACTTTGAAACTCCAAACTCCAACACGTTAACCAAAATAACCTAAGCCAAGGCTTACCAAATTAAACCATTTGCCTGTCTGCATAACATGATAAACTACACTTTGTTCATATCCCATATTGAGCCGCACATACCCAGCCACTTTTTAACCTATCGCATTGAGTAAATCAAATACTTCGTCTAGAGCACACTGTCTTAAAGATGCCCAATTGATATATTCCAGAGATGCAAGTCCTGATTTTGCCTTGCAGTCCACCTGATGAACTACTTTTACAACATTAGTATTACAATAACATATAGTTATTTATATGAAGTTCCTTTAAAAACACTTGAACACTGGTATACATACCACCTATTCTGATATTCCTAACCCTGTTTCTAACTATCTTTTACTGAAGATGCTTGCATCTGTAGGAAAAGCATTGACACCCCCCCACAAATATTAAATTCTGAGAATTAGTGGCTTCAATAGGACTATCACAAACTTCTTTCTGCCCTCAGTTTTGTAAGAGTTTAACACTCTTGATTTCATCAAGCTTCATGGACTACAGAAGCAGGAAAACTAAATAAGATGACCAAAAGAAAATAAGCTATACAATCGTAAAGTAGCTATACAAGAATTACAGGTACATTGGTCTAGTATTGTGTCAGCCAAATGAATACATACATTGCACAGTACACACCCCAACCTTTGGGCGGGATATCCTATAGAAATGTCAAACTTGAATGATAAGGATTGAAATTTATTGAAACATTCAGAACATAGTTATTTCTGCATATTATTCTTCAAATCCATCAAGCATATCAACATAATAGCAACATATTTGAAAATAAAATGCAGCAATGACTATAGATCTGTGTGTGGAAAGTTCGATGACCATTTTTGCCCTGAAAATATCTAAATTTTCTTTTGTTTGTAATAAAGACAGCCAATGCTGTTAAATTATTCTGAACAACTACAACTACCCTATACTTTTTTTTTCAAGAGCACCTAATTGTACCAATTCACTCCTACATTCTTCTCTCGTAAACCTGTCCGTGCAGCTTCTGCTTTCCTGAAAAAGTCCAAACTGTACTTGAAAAGTAAATTTTACCATCTGTTTTATAAAACTGTTTGCCCTGCAGTAAATGGAGCTTGTCCTACAATAGGCACCATTCCAACATTCCGTTAGGCAGATGAGTAACTGCATTCCACTGCATATTTGTCTGTATGTGTATATTTCAATCTGTCAAGGAAGAATATTGAGAGAAGTAACATTCCCCCAAGTGATTACAGCAATCCAGTTAACAATTACAGTAAGTGCACGCAACAATTTATATTGAAATAATTTGATCTGAATATATAGATAATGCTTTGGTATTGTATATCACTTTAAATTATATTGGAATATAACATGGTTAAGATTTTTTTTAATTCCCTTTCCCAACCAAAGTGGAATATGACTATCCCCATCCCTCAGCTGAAATAGAAGGCTAGGTAAGGAGGATGCTAAGCCAACAATGGGCTCATCTACCTCGAGGGTGTTAAGCAGGTTGCAGAAGCTTGAATCGAGGTTAAAGAACCTCTTGTCCTGGCTGGATGGGGCAGGAGGGGCCCTTGTAAAGTCCAACTGGTTTGAAACTAGGTCGTGAAAGATGGGTGGAGCCGGAATAACCTCCGCTTCCACCACGGGCTGCCTAAAAATGGCGTCCTCTTGTCCCTCCGCCGGGGAAGGGAGAGCAGAGGGAGACTGTACAGACAGGCCAGATGTTCTTGGCCTTAAATAGGAGCGATTTAAACGTGTGGCTTGAACAGACCCACAAAGGTGGGTTGATCGGGAGTGAGACCCTCGTCCTCGGACATGTCCCCTTCCATAGGGTCTATCTCCGATAGGGGCTCCCCGTGGTGCGTAGACCCCCATTCAAATTCCTCCTCCTCCCTGAACTGATCCAGGTCCTCTATGGCCTCCTCCAGTTCCCCTTCTGGGAGAGGGCTGTCCCTCTGTAAAGGTACCTGACCATGAGGAGGGTCCGATCTAGGCAAGGACCTGACTGATAGCGGCTCGTGTTCGGGCGCCATCGAGGGGGGACCGGACCTGGACATCTGTTGGAGACCCTCTGCAATCCCCTGGCGGATAGCCCGTTCCATCCATGCCTGCATTTGTGCAGGGATCTCGACTGTGGCGGGCTCCTCCTGGCGCAGACCAGCAGCCGTGGACATGAATGTAGCTTCGGGCGTCCGTCTGGTCGTTGGTCCGGGGACCTGATGCCCCTGGGATGAGCTGCGCCTGGAGAGGGAAGAGCAATCTGGAGGAGGGGGGGTGTCTGGAGGTAGAGGGAATGGAGGGTGGGAGGGCTGGAGGCACCGGTTGTGACTCTCTGGAACACCTGTCAAATTCTTTCTCCAATGCCTTATGGCGTTTTAGGGCGTCTCTTTGAGAGGCCTTGGAAGTTTCCTTAGAAGTTTCCTTAGCCTGTCTGCGCAAGTAGTTGGACTTAGATCTGGCCTTCAAGGAAGGGCCTTTAGCGGAATTGTCATCTGCCATTTTAGAAGTAAGGACTGTATATAAATTCTAAAGGCAGTTGGCTCGCCAAGGGTTCGACCTACAACAAAGGCCGGGTGTCCTTTCAGCTGGCCCGCGCCTCCTTTTGGAATTTAGATGTATATAATCTATAATATTATTATTGTTATAATTATTAATATACATATACGTATGCGTATAATTAAATATATATAATCCGATTAGTATTGGTAATGTGTTATTGTCATATATCTATATATATATATATCTATATATCTATATCTATATCTATATCTATATCTATTCTATCTATCTATCTATCTATAATATTTATTTATTTGTTTATTATATTATATTATTATTATTATTATTATTATTATTATTATTATTATTATTATTATTATTATTATTATTATTGACAAATATTTAATTAGAGGACTGGTTCAGTGCTCCCAGGAGGGAGTGACCCCAGAGATTGATGTTAATACTCTCCAATTCGCCAAATGAACGCCTGAGGCTGGAATGAGGCCTCTGGCAGCTGGAGCTCCCAGGCAACAACCGGGAGGGATAGGCTGCAATTCCTTGCCCTGAGCGCTGCTGCGGAAAGCCAACAAGTTTGCCAATTTTTATTAATGCACAATACAGCTCTCACAGGCTGGAAGGCCTGTGAATAGAACTAGCCCCTTCGCAGCCGCAATGAGGCCAGTTTAAAATGGTGCCCGAGCACGCGGCGGCGCCCAAAATGGTGGCCGCCCACGACCTCCTTCTTAACGGGCCGCTCAGAGCGAGACTAAGCCTCTCCGGCAAGTTTAGAGGCCGAGAGAGGCAGCCAGGCAAATTTTCGCCCCTTCCTGGGGCGATCGGCGTTCGCGGTGGGGGGGAACACCAGCTACGCTTTTATAGCGCGATCGGATCAGGCTGCTGCGAGGGCGGCATGGAGAAGCAGCAGGAAGAAGCCGAATCAGGGGGGGGGGGTTGGCGCCGGAGCGCGAAAAACCGCCCGCTCTTATCCCCCCTGGGGTCAAAGAACGCGCTCCCCTTGCTGCAGAGACACCCCAAATGCGCAGAGGCTAAGGAAGAAGCAGTAATAAAGCAAACCTGAAAATAATAGGGAAATTCTTGAATTGGCCAAGGAGTGGATATTCACACAGCCTATCCTCACGAAGGCTGAGCATAAACTGGGGAACGCAAGGGAGCCACGTGATGGAGGGCTGAGCGTTCCTCAGTAATTAAGCTCAGCCTTCAACGACGCAGACTGAAGCACCTCCCACTCTCTGGATGATCCTCGCGGCTCTAAGGAGAAAAACTCTCCATGGAACCAGTTCCTGGTGTCAAAAAGGGGAGGCTCTACTCTAGTGCATATTGCCACAACAAATAATGCCCAAAGATATTTCAAAAGATGAAATTTAGGGCTTTAGTTATTTCTACAGAAATAACTGAATAACAGTTACTTAAAACAAGAACATTGAATCATTCAACACCAAGAAAAAAAAGAAAAGAAAGCAGGCTGTTTTTATTATATAGATGTCACTTCATATACTCTATAGTTAAATTGTACTTGATAGTTTGCAAGTTCCACTATTTGGACTGGGAATGATCTTTAGAAATTTAGAAACAAAACCTAAGACAAGGGATAGTAAAGAAAAATGCAACACAAAATGGGCGTTGGTTCTTACCTGACACGCCATTTCTCTGGAGCCATGAGGATCATCCAGAGAGTGGGAGGTGCTCCAGTCTGCGTCGTTGAAGGCTGAGCTTAATTACTGAGGAACGCTCCGCCCTCCATCACGTGGCTCCCTTGCGTTCCCCAGTTTGCGCGAAGACGAGAGTGAAGAGAAGGTCGTGCTCTCATCTTCCTATGCTAAAGAGTTCATTGGCCGAAACAAGATCCCACCAGACGGTAAAATTAAAGGGTGGGGCTGGATGATCCTCACGGCTCCAGAGAAATGGCGTGTCAGGTAAGAACCAACACCCATTCTCCTGAGAGCCGTTCGGATCATCCAGAGAGTGGGACATACCAAAGCTTGGCTGTCCTACGGGAGGGACTCCGTCTGGTCCTGCAATCTCTGAGGTTCCCTGAAGACTCGCTGAAGGACTCGTCTACCAAACGAAGCCTCCGCCGAGGCAAATGTGTCTATCTTATAGTGTCTAATGAAAGGAGATGGGGATGCCCAAGTGGCTGCCCTACAAATATCAGAAATTGGAGCCTGAGTGGCCCAAGCTGCCGAGGTGGCTGCACTTCTGGTGGAGTGCGCTGTGATCCCCCTGGGTACCGGCAGAGCCTGGGACAAATAGGCCTTGGAAATAGTAGCCCTAATCCAGCGGCCGATGGTTGACGGGGACACTTTGTGGCCTAGTGATTTGGGCTGGAAGGAAAGGAATAAAGATTCTGACCTCCGGAAGGGTTGGGTACGTTTAATGTAAACGCGTAGGGCCCGTCTAATGTCCAGGGTGTGCCAAAGCTTCTCCCTTTCCCACGAGGGATTGGGGCAGAAGTTCGGGAGTGTGAGTTCCTGAGCCCTATGGAAGGCCGAGTTGACCTTGGGCAGGAAGGTAGGGTCCGGTCGGAGGACCACCTGATCGGCATGGAAGATGCAAAAGTCCTTCCTTACCGACAAGGCTGCTAGCTCCAATATTCGGCGGGCCGAAGTAATAGCCACCAGGAACACGACTTTGAACATTAGGAACTGGAGGGAGGCTTCCCTGAGGGGCTCAAAGGGGTGTTTAGTAAGGGACACCAGGACCTTATTAAGATCCCAGGTAGGATATCGATGTATGGTTGGGGGACACAAGTTAGTGGCTCCTCTGAGGAATGCCCGAATACAAGGGTGGTGGGAGAGGGAACCCAGATTATCACAGGCAATGACTGTTGAGAGAGCTGCGACCTGACGCCTCAAGGTGTTTGGAGAAAGACCCTTCCTCAAGCCCTCTTGAAAGAACTCCAAAACTTGAGCGATGGAAGGTGAAAGCGGGTTGACTTGAAGACTATGGCACCACTTGCAGAAGCTATTCCAAGTGGCATCGTATATACGGGTTGTTGAAGGCCGCCTGGCAGCTAAAATGGTAGCAATAACCTGGTCAGAGAAGTGTTCGTTTTTTAAGCGTTCCCGCTCAACCTCCAAACGGCTAACTCGAGCCACTGAGGGTCCGGGTGTTGGAGGGGCCCCTGGGAAAGGGATATCCTGTTCGAGGGAATTTTCCAGGGAGGGGCCACCGACAGGTTGCGGAGGTCCGCAAACCAAGGGCGCCTGGGCCAGAAGGGGGCCACTAGAATCAGCTCCGCTCTCTCGGAGATGAGCTTCTGGATGACTCTGGGAACCAGGGCTAGTGGAGGGAATGCATATAGGAGCCCTGTGGGCCAGGGACAACGGAGGGCGTCATGATTCTCGGCCCCGTGGGAGGGGTACCTGGAGAAAAACCTGGGGAGTTGTGTGTTGAGCGGGGAGGCAAAGAAATCCACTAACGGAAGACCGAACATCCTGGTCGCCTCTCTGAACAGTGACGGGTGGATGCGCCACTCGGACTGGTCCACCATGGTCCTGCTTAGCCAATCCGCTTGGGTGTTTGAGTCCCCTGAGATGTGTTCGGCTTTGAGGGAGAGAAGATTGCGCTCCGCCCAATGGCAAAGGCGCTCGGCCTCTCTCATCAAACGGATAGACTGGGTGCCCCCGTCGGTTGACGTGAGCCTTGGCGGTGACGTTGTCCGTGAGTATGAGGACATGCCGCCCGCGTACGTGAGGAAGGAAATTGCGCAGGGCCAAGTGGATAGCGCGGAGTTCCAACCAGTTTATACTGCATTCCCATTCTACCTGTGACCATCTGCCCTGTGTTGAGAGGGAGTGGATGTGGGCGCCCCATCCGGACAGGCTGGTGTCTGTGGTGAGGGTGAGGCGTTGGGGCTCCTTGAAGAAATGGCCCTTGTTGATGGTGGGACTGGTCCACCAGAGGAGAGACGTGAGGACCCTTGAAGGCACCTTGACTGAGGCCTTTGAATTGCTTCTGCCGGTCCGCTGGAACGGGAGCAGGAACCACTGTAGGGATCTAGTGTGTAAACGGGCCCATGGAACAATGGAAATACAAGAGACCATTTTACCCAGTAATTTGGACAATTCTAAAATTGTTACCTTCCTTGATCGCCTGATATGTTTGACGGCTTCCTGGATGCTAAGGAATCTCTCTGAGGAAAGGAAAACTTTGCCCTGAACTGAGTCAATGACGGCCCCCAAGTGGGTGATCCGTGTAGATGGTGACAGTTGGCTCTTTTGCCAATTAACTAGGAAGCCATGGTCTTGGAGGGCCGAGAGAGTAGCTCTGATATCCCTCTCTGCTTGGGTTCTGGAGGGAGAGAGGATGAGGATGTCATCCAGGTAACAATGGAGGCGGACCGGGAGGTTCCTGAGATGGGCCGCCAGGGCCGCGAGGACCTTAGTGAAGGTTCTCAGGGCAGAGACCAGCCCAAAGGGAAGGGCCACATATTGGAAGTGGCGATGGTTGTAGCAGAACTTGAGGAATTTGAAATGGGAGGGCCGGATAGGGATGTGAAGATATGCCTCGGAAAGGTCTATGGAGGATAGCCAGTCCCCCTGCCGGATGCTGAGTAGGATGGACTGTAGGGTGTGCATCTTGAACCTGCGATAAACCAAATAAAGGTTAAGGCGTTTCAGGTCCAGAATGGCCCTCCATCCACCAGCGGATTTAGGGACCACGAAGAGGTGGGAGTAGAACCCCTGTCCCCGCTGGGATGGTGGGACGGGTTGAATGGCCTGTATGCTGAGGAGATGGCGGATTGCTGAATCCATTAAGTTGCGTTTGGAGGGGTCCCTTGAGGGGGGGGATGCCATAAAGAAGTCAGGGGGGGCGCGCTGGAATTCAAGCGTGAGACCAAGTCTGACAGTATCACGCACCCAGGCATCAGAAGTGGAGGAGTCCCATCGGTCGGCGAAGTGCTTGAGGCGTCCGCCGATGGGAAGGGAGGGACGGGATCTATCTGCGCCGGAAGGGCTTCCCTCCTGAACCCCTGAAGGGGCACCTGTAGCTGTTGCCCCTTCTGTTCCTATCGCCCGGATCGGTTCGGTCCTGGGGCTGGAATGGCCAGAAGGAGGGGGGCCTCGGATACCTGGGCGGGAAGGGAGACTGGTAGAAGGGACGGGAGGAACCTCTCCGAAATGGCTGAGGGGCTCTAGATTCTGACCTCCGAAAAAGAGGAGGGAGAAATTTTTCTTGCTTCGGGTTTCAGAAAGCAAAGGGTCCAGAGCAGTACCAAACAGTTTGTCCCCCTTTATGGGGGCAGTGGCCAGCTTAGCCTTGTTTTTCACGTCCGCCTGCCAGTACTTAAGCCAGAGCAGGCGGCGGGCTGTGACGTGGGATGTTATTGCTAGTGCGGAAAACTTAACCGCGTGGTAGGTGGCGTCGGCGGAGAATTCTGCCGCGGCCGTCAATTTTGCGATGTCTTGGTGAGCCCTTGTGTTGGAGGGGGAGACGTGCTGCTTCAGTTGACGAAGCCACCGGATCGAAGATCTGGTGAAGAAGGAAGCGGCAGTGGCCGATCTAATGGCCCAGGTGTCCGCTTGATGAGCCCTACGTAAAGCCTCTTGTCCTCGGGTTTGAGGGCCTCTAGGGGGTCACTGGGGGACGACGAAGAGGCCAGGCCAACGATGGGCTCATCTACCTCGGGGGTGCTAAGTAAGTCGCAGAAGCTTGACTCGAGGTTGAAGAACCTCTTGTCCAAGCTGGATGGGGCGGGAGGGGCCCTTGTGGAATTCAACTGGTTCGAGACTAGGTCGTGAAATAAGGGTGGGGCCGGGATTACCTCCGCCTCCACCACGGGCTGTCTAAAAATGGCATCCTCCTGGCCTTCCGCCGGGGAGGGGAGAGTCAAGGAGGGCTGCACAGACAGGCCAGAAATATTCCTGGCTTTAAATAACAGCAACTTAAACATGTGTGGCTTGAACAGTCCCGCAACTGTGGGTTGGTCCGGGGTGAGGCCCTCGGACATGTCCCCCTCCATAGGGTCTACCTCCGATAGGGGCTCCTCTTGGTGCATAGACCTCCATTCCAATTCCTCCTCCACCCCAAACTGATCTAGGTCCTCCATGGCCTCCTCCAGATCCCTTTCTGGGAGAGGGCTGCCCCCCTGTAAAGGTACCTGACCACGAGTGGGATCCGATCTGGGCGAGGACCTGACAGATGGCGGGTCGTGTTCGGGCGCCAATGAGGGGGGATCGGACCTGGACATCTGCTGAAGGCCCTCTGCTATCCCCTGGCGAATGGCCCGTTCCATCCATGCCTGCACGTGTGCAGGGATCTCGGCTGTGACGGCCTCCTCCTGGCGCAGGCCAGCGGCCGTGGGCGTAAATGTAGCTTCAGGAGTCCGTCTGGTCGATGGACCGGGGACCTGTTGTCCCTGGGATGGGCTGCGCCTGGAGAGGGAAGAACAAACTAGAGGAGGGGGGTGTCTGGAGGTAGAAGGAGCGGAGGGCGGGAGGGTTGGAAGAACCGGTTGTGCCTCTCTAGATCGCCTGTCAAATTCTTTCTCCAGAGCCCTATGACGTCGTAGGGCGTCTCTCTGAGAAGCCTTGGAAGTCTCCTTAGGGGCTTCCTTAGCCTGTTTGCGCAGGTGATAGGATTTAGATTTGGCCTTCAAAGAAGGGCGTTTGGTGGAATTGTCATCTGCCATTATAGAGAAAGGACTGTAATACAATTTTAAGGGCGGTTGGCTCGCCAAGGGTTCGACCTACAACGAAGGCCGGGTGTCCTTTCAGCTGGCCCACGCCCCTTTTTGGAATTTAGATGTATAAATTCTATAATATAGCAGTTGATATAATTATTAAGATCTTTGTGCACAACCAGGATTTGTAATCCAATGGGTGCTGGAATGTTAAGAGTCAATATCGATAAGATGAAAAAATACTAGGTATAAATTCACAATAAGTCTATATATGTGTGTGTGTATGTATGTATGTATATATGTATATGTATATATGTATATATATATATATATATATATATATATATATATATATATATATATATATATATATATGTATCTAGACCTGCAAATATGCAGTTATACAATTGTTAATCAATATTATTATTATTATTATTATTATTATTATTATTATTATTATTATTATTATTATTATTATTATTATTATTCCTGCTAACTAACACCAATTTTTCGAATTAGAACGCCTGAGGCTGGAATGAGGCCTCTGGCAGCTGGAGCTCCCAGGCAACAACCGGGAGGGATAGGCTGCTAAATCCTGCCCTGAGCCTGCTGCGGAAGGCCAATAATATTGCCAAATTCACAGAATATTCAACCGGTCCTACGGGCTTAAAGGCCTATAGGAAAGGGCAGTCACTTCGCAGCACAATGAGGCCTCAAAAAATGGCGCCCGACACGTGGCGGTGCCCAAAATGGCGGCCGCCCACGCTCCTGTAATTACGGGCTGCTCAGGGCAAAGTAGGGGCCTCTCTGGCACCTAGAATACCGAGAGAGGGCAGTTAGATCTGTTCCCCTACCTAGGGTAAGCGGCGTTAGCGGTGGGGGGGGGGAATACCAGCTGCGCTATTCTGGCGCGTTGAATAGAGCCGCTGCGATCGCGGCGAGAAGAACGGCAGGGAAACGACCGAATGGGGGGGGGGATTGGCGCCGAAGCGCGAAAGCCGCCCGTTCTTCAACCCCCCTGGGGGCGGAAAAAACGCGCTCCCCTTGTATCCCTTATCTAATGCGCTAGAGGCTAAGGAAGGAAAAGATTATCCCTTTTAGGATCTAGAAATTCAAACCTGAGAGCTAATTGCTTGAATCGGCCAGGAGTGGTGAACTACACAGCCTAATCTCATGAAGGCTGAGCGCAAAACTGGGGAACGCAAGGGAGCCACGTGATGGAGCGTTCCTCAGTAATTAAGCTCAGCCTTCAACGACGCAGACTGGAGCACCTCCCACTCTCTGGATGATCCGAACGGCTCTCAGGAGAAAATCTCACTCTGAAGAAGTTGTATGCAATGTCACAATATTGATATGAAAGGGCATAGTTTGCACTGTGATATCAAAATGAATATTTTGTCATTATCGTGGCTAGCTATAGGTGCCCCTAGGTGGTTTACTCTTAGTTTTTGGTGATCAGAAATTCACTATATATAATAAAGTACACTTTTCAAGCCCTAACCAGTCAACCAGTCCTGTCCCATAGGATACAACAGTCCAGTCCCTGCCCTAGGTTTTCTATTCCGTTTGTCTCTACCTAATCTGGATACTAAAAAAACAGCAGCCAGAGAACAGGCCTCATTAAGTTTGGATGGTACATAAAGCCTTTTCTAAACCGATATCCATCTAATATTTCAGGATATAATCCCATGATTTTAAACACTATGGATTGGGGATTATAAGAGCTAGAGTATACAAACTTGAGTGTATCAAGTTGGAAACTGTAGAATCAAATCATCATCAGTGCTATGTTTTGATAGAATAATTAATCAAATTAGTCAAGACATTTTCAGAGGAAGCCTTAGATTATTTCATGATGTCTCACTTCCATCAGTATCTCTCTTTACAATGTCGACTAAATTGTACCTTCTAAACAAAACATATTGGAATTGCAATTGCGTCTTTTCTGCTTAGCATAATTACTTGTTTAGAAATGATGGGAATTTTAATTTAGAACTTTAATTACAGGCTATATCACATTTGAAAAATCTAGTATCATCTCACCATATGGAGAACACTCACATGAGCTTGTAAACAGTGCACTTTTTTCTGAATAGAACTACAAATCTCAAAATCTGTAGCTGTATTAGTATCACAAAATGATACTAAGGTGATCAGCCTTTGACGGTGTCATACTACCAACAACCAGAAATACTAGAAAACAGCTGAGTGAAATATTCGCATCCTGGTTATCTCCACCCATTGGCAAGCATAGCAGAAATTACGGCTGCTATGTGAAGTGGACAGACAAGAAATCAAACACAACAAATGGGTTTGTGATAATTTGTACTATAAATCCAGAAACAAGTTTTCTGCTAATTCTTTAATAAATATTGAGGAGGGGGTTTGCTTCTATCAAAACATGCTTCTGGATTCATGCAATTCCTTATTCTTGCCATCATATGCTGCCAAATCACAGGTGATATACAAATTTAAAAAATAAAGTTTTTATTTCCTCTTCCTATCTTGAACCCAACAGCTTTACTCTTATGTCAGTGATGGCCCATGTAGTTTTGTAAGACACTATTTACTATGCTCACCCCATTGACAAAGATAATGGAAAAAACTATGCCCAAAAGCTATAGCTAGGTAATTACAGTAAAGCATCCTGGTTTATTTGAAGCAAAGGTTAAAATTACAAAATATTTCAAGGCTGTTTCATATTTTAGAAAAAATGCTATATATGCATTTTGCATATATTCATTCATATATGCATACATTTAGATACCATTGTTTACTAAATTAACTAATTTTGGCTTTCTGTCTTCTATGAACCTTATCATTGTAGTTCACAAATCAATGCATTATATGACCCCCAAAACACATTATGTCTTAACACAATGTCAAATCAAACTACAGGTAGTCCTTGACTTATAACTGTAATTGAATCTAAGAATTATAATTATAAGTTGTGATAGTTGTAAAACAGGTCATCACATGACTGACCTGATATTATAGTCTTTTTTGTGGTGATCATTAAGTGAATGTGTTAGTCGATAAGCAAACCAGTGTTCATATAGCCTGTTTTGCCAGAAACTGGAAGTAAATGCCATTGTAAATTGTGATCATGACTGTGGGGTGCCACAAAGAGCTGAAAATGAAAGCTGGTTGCTAAGTGCCCAAAATGTGGTTACATGACCACGGAGGGGGTGGGGGGGCAGGGAAGGGCAATATCAGAACTTTGAAATCAGGTGATAAGTAGCTTTTGAGGGAGAGGATTCCATTGAAACAGCACAATTATCCAGTCATCTGTCAAGAATTACCTAACTAGACAAGCTAAATAATCTGGCATGGTACAAAGTAATTTATTGTATTCCTAGAAAGATATAAATTAAAATTATATGGCAATAGGCAAATGGTATTTGATGAAAAAACTGATATAAAGACATTGAGAAATAAAATCAAAACAATATGCTATTAATATTGCCACTGTCAAATATATTTCATTAAATAAATGGCTTTTGAAACACACATCATTTGTCATCTGCTATCTTGAAATTTGGTTTATCAGCCTTGCTTACATCACAGCCAAGAAAGAAAATAGGTACTCATTTAATCAATATGCCTTTCCTATTTCTGTGTCACTGAGGCTGTGTAATGTGAATTTCCTTCTTCCTACTGATTATAACACTATGGTTCACAACACAAGCATGCAGGACAGGAAACGAAACACTCCAGAAACTAATGGTTTCACATGTTTATAGTGTCATTAGTCATGAAAATATACCCATCACAAGAACAGCATTGTTTATTATTGGTTCCAAAGACTATAGGTACCCCTGCTTCAATATTTTTAGCTAGGACTGCCACCCAATATTTTAGAATTAACTCATAAACTCCTCCCATGCCAAATATAGCATTATGATGTGATGGAGGCCATCCTGCTTCTTATTTTAGAAGCATCAACCAGAATCATGTAATGCATTTCAATGAGTAAACAATAACTTTGCCTTCTTTGCAAAGGACACTTTTTAACAGCTGTGATTTTTCAGTTTACTTATTGGTATGGGGTGGTCAGTTATGAAAATCTTAAGTGTAGGCTTTTTTTATACTGACATAATTATCCATAATAGATACAAAGTAGGAATCAATAATTTGGTGACCAAGTAATAATTTCAATTATAGGTAGTTCTCTACTTGTAACAGTTTGATTAGTGACACACTGACTATAACTTATGAAGTTACAACAGCACAAAAAAAGTGACTTATGACGTTTTTCACACTTACAACTGTTGCAGCATCCCCATGGTCATAAAAATTGAGATGCTTGGCAACTGACTCATATTTATGATAATTGCAATGTCTGGGGTCATGTGATCACCTTTTGCAACCTTCTGACAAGCAAAGTCAATAGGAACGGCAGATACACTTAATGACTGTGGCAAGAAAGGTCATAAAATGGGCAAAATTCACTTAACTGTCTCACTTAGCAACAAAAATTTGGGACTCAATTGTGGTCATAAGCTGAAGACTATAAACATTTCTAGTCCCTGCCTTTGGCCATGCTGACTGTGGCTAAGGTGAGTTGAATGGTGCTAGATTACCAGAAAGAAGAAATGCATGAAACAGATCACTAAACTGAAGGATTTTGGAAACAGGTTAACTAAGAGCTTTAGCTGCCAACGGAAACCAGATGAAGGATACAGAAAGCCCACAGAGAGTGTAATGAATGCATCATTTGGTGCAGTAACAAATCAGATCTTTCCAGCTCCTAAATTGTAAACTCCACTGAAATTGGAATTAACTGGATAGCCTTAGACTGAAAAGGCAAGGAATTTATTTTCTTAAGTTAGATAAAAGAGCAACTTCAAGTGACTGGCTGGTTAACAGCTTATTTCCATTCCTCAAGAATTGCCTTTGCTTCCACAATCCATATACCAACTGAAGATTTCTGCTCAATTCCTTGTTTACATTAACAGCAACTGTAATACAAAAAAGAATAAATGCAAGCATAACCACATTTGACAGAGAACCTCTCACCATACCTACTTCCTACTCCCAAAATAAGTCAAACAAATCCCAGTTACACTGGGGAGTCACAGGCATCAAGGATTCCTCTTTAAGAGATAAGAAATCTGTGAGCTTCTGGTGCTACTGAACACAATTCCCTGTACACTGAAACCAGATGAGGCTGTTGGGAAAAAGCTTAGCAACAATAGAGCACTGGTCTCCAAGTGAGTAAGGCAATTTACTGGAATGGAGGAATAAAAAATTAGAACATTGCCATCTATCCATTACATCATTTTTAAAAAAATTGGAATGTTGATTATCTACATATTAATGCATGTATATGACTTATAAACAGACATAGGGACTGTAAGATCTAAGAAAGTGTACCACTGACCTAGCAGTCCCACAGCTGTCCTGCACTGCATTAAACTGACCTTTTATTATGTCATTTGACTTTCGCCTTTCATACGAAGCACAACAATTCTGCACTGCTTCTACAAAGAAGCATCCCCCAACATGCACTTCCTTGAAAAAGCATTACAATATAACCCAACAAATTAGTAGCTCGTGGTGGAAGTAACCTTTTAGTTCTTTTCCCACACCCGACTTCCAAACTTGGGAGGCTTTTTCGACAACCACAAATCATCGACTAATAAAAGGTAACACACACTGCACTTCCAACCACACATTAAGGCGAGTCCTAGGAGACACGCGTCAAACCACGGAGCAGTAATTTGCGGGTGGTTATAGCATAGCAAAGAAGGATGAGAGAACTGTAGATTTGTGGCTGCGGGAACGGACTCTAAAAACGAGAGTTCAGCCTGATCTGCGTGCAACGTTGCCCTACTTGACACCACGGCTGTTCCACCCTGGCCGAATCACCACGAAGCGCAGCTCCTGCCAAGCCAAAGGAACACTCGATCCCTTCACTCACTTCTCTGGCTGACCGGATCTGCTTGCGCACCGCCTCTTTGCAAGCATAGATGATCTCTCCAAAACAGGGTTGGAAATAAGTCTCCACGCGGGTCAGTCCACGGAAAGAGCCGGTAACAAAGGCAGGCCAGCCCAGTTCTAGGACAGGTGGTTCAACATCGGACTGCACCGGGAAGTATGTGAGCGAGGAGCAATCCAAGGAGGTGTTCAGGGCTTGGCCTGTAGCCGAGACACTTTCGTTTGTCCCGAGTGGCTGCACGGCGGAGCGCAAAACAGCCTGGATCTCGGGATCGGAAAGGAAAGAGCCCATTTTTTCCCGGCGTAAGAAAGCCTGGAAAGCCGGCCGGCCTTTGGCGATAAGCTCCTCCAGCGCCAGGCGCTGCGCCTCGTTATAGGTCGAAGGGGGAACGGGCTCCCAGCCGCGTAAACTCCGGAAAGGGGCATCGTCCAGGCACTGGGACTGATTCGCCATCGGCCTTGTTAGCCTCACCTTCCGGAGAACGCGAACCTTAGGGAATACTCGGGCGCGTGGGAGGAGTTGGCACTTTATAGAACATTTGAATCTAAACTGGCGTCCGCGCTTCTCTTATAGGCTGGAACGGCTGTCACCTCGCCTCTCAGGGGGCGGGGGAGGCTAGGTGATTGGCTGCATTTCGGAGCGGCCGTTCCAATCCCGAGAGAAAGAAAGGAGTTTCTCGGAGATTTAAAAAACAACCGTCCTTCCAAGCTCTCGGCTTCAGCAGATACTTGTCGCTCAGGCCCGGGGCTTGGGCGCGGTGGGGCATTTGCTGTGCTCTTCGACCAGGTAGGTAATGATACACGCTGCAAGCCGCCTGAAGTGCAGCCTGTCAAAGTTGCCTTGCCTCCTTTGGGTGTCCAGAATTAAATCAGAATGGTTGTGCACGTTTGTAGACGCGGCACCTGCTAGAATAGGCCAAAGATGACATGATTAAGCCACAAAACAAAAATGAGAGGATCCTCGGGGATCCCGAGATCTTCGCCAGAAAAACAAAATGACTGTTCTTTTCATTAAAATGCTAACTTGTTTTTAATATCAGCATCCGTACTAAGGACTGGGATTTAACCCAGTTAAAAAATTTTTAAAGGGGATTGAGGGGCAGTAAAGGAAACCATAGAGCAGCTGAACATTTTGGGGGAATGGTTGGAAAAATTAGTGAATTCATAACAGCTTCCTACAGAAGTTTGTGCAACAAGCACATTAGTGAACCATTAAATTTACTTAGACTTCAAGAAAATCAAAGATACCAGACCTAACTCATTGGAAATAATTAAAAACCAGGAAAGAGCAATAAATGGACTGTGTGAAAGTACCACTTCCCCCAAGGATCACTAGTGCTTTTTATTTAAATTTTATTTAAAATTTTATTTATTTAAAATTATCTGGAATGAAGGGGTAGTCATGTTTGTGTATGACACAAAACTGGTCAGACAGTAAACTCAAAAAAGATTGAGAATGTTCCATAGTGGGTGAATGTATTTCAAAATGGCAAATGCAATTAATTATAAACATGTATAACATGCATATAAGTATCAAACTTCTGCTTTGGTAGCAATAATGGATCAGAAATGAGATACATAGTTATATGAAAATATTAGAGTGCATTACATCTTAAAACGATATTATAAAGCTTGAAATATGCAAAAGGGCAGTCAAAATTACCACTGTATAGGAGCAATTCCAATACAAAGAAAGATTGCAGTAACAGGAGCTTTTTAGCTTGGAGTGAGGATAAAGGATGAAATGATAGAGGTCATGCAGGATATTCATTTTTTTCTCCTAAATTATGGAATTTGCTGTCAGGAGTTGTGGCCATTGTAGCCAATTTGATGATTCTAAAGGGACCAAATAAGTGCCTGGAGGATCAATTATAAAAACCTACTGTCTCTTTAATTAAGGAATTGTATACTATCTCCTGAGTGGCTTAAAATGAGTTGGTGGGAAGTAGAGTAAAAGGGGACAATCTCCCTTCAATACAGAGAATGTGACACATAGTGCTTCAGTAGATAATCCTTGTTCTATCAGGTCAAAGTCTATCAATTTGAATAGTTCTCTTTCACAGAAGCATAAGAATGGAAACAATGTTTAAACCAGTGTTTTTATCTTTAGCAACTTTAATGTGTCTGGACTTCAATTCCCAGAATTCTCTAGCCAGCAAACCCAATACACTGCTCAGTTCAGAAATTTAATTTGAAACATCTGTGGCTGTCAAGCCTCTACTTGAACATACCTGACAAAAGGAAACATCCCACTTTTTTAAATAATTGGTTCCATTGCCAAACTCTTCCTTAGTTTATTCTATCATTTAATGAGTGTTGTGTGATAATATTTCAGTTTGAAGTGTTATCATATTCCTCTCAGTATTTAGGTTTCAAGCCTGAACATGCTGAGTTCTTTTATTCTTCTTAATGCTTATCTTCTAGATCCTCATTCTTTGCTTTTCTCTGAACCTGTTCCAGGTTTTCTAAATAGCATAGACCCAGAACTGAAATAAACTCAAGGTAAGATCTCACAAATGAAGAATAAAGTGGAATTACTTCTTCCACTGATTTACAATAGAACTACAGATGCATTCCAAAATTCCATTTGCTTTTTTTACAGTCTCATCACACAGCTGAGCCACATTGTTTATAATCAGCTACTATGCTAAGATCTTTTTCATAAGCCTCATTGCCAAGCTGGCTGCACCTTGTTCTATATTTGTATGTTTCATGTTTGTTTCTTTAAAAAATTTGCACTTGACTTGGTTAAATTTCATTATTTTCTCCAAACTATCAAGATAGTGTTGGAAGAAATATCCATCTGGATTCAGTTCCAAGTAGGGAGAAAGACACTGGATTCATAGAAGTTGCTTGGAAAGAAGGTTTATTGATGAACAGGATCACATGGCCTTAGAGATCTTGGGCGAAGAAAAATGTACCACGACGAAGGCGGAATGCTGTTACCGCGCAAGGGCAGGGGCACTTCACTCCCGCACTAAGGGTGACAGGGTGATGGCTCTTTCATCCTTCTGCCGCGACAGAGTGATAGGGAGCCGAAGCAGAGGACCCAAAGAACCGCATGTGACTCAGGAGCCACAGGTTGCCGACCCCCGACCTAGCCAAAGGGAAGACCACCATTATTAGGTAAGAGATCAGAAGCACAGAGGTACATGAATGCTTGGCTGTGTAGGGAACCACATAACACAGGAAAGTCTATGCAACCTGGGACAGAAAATAAGGATTGACCAATGCCAGATGTGCTCAAGCTACTGTTCCTGTATCTAACATCCCATTATGGTTAGCAATAAGGATTTTTCTGAGACAAGCATCTTTAGCACTATATATAGCTTTTAAATATGTTTCTATTATCTAGCCATGAAGTTTGACTTTAAAAAGTAATGTCTTGAGTATTGTTTCCAATGAGAACTATATTCTCTTTTAACTCAATTTATGAAACCTTTAGTGCTGGACATATGAAGTAGTAATTCTCTGTTAACTCCAGTTCCAGGCAAATGGGACTTGCTCTAGAAATAAAAAGCATCATTTTCTATGGAGGAATGTGCAACATAATAGTCCTTGGCAGTTGGTGCTTTGATAGAATCATTAACCACTGCAGACTTCTCAAAAGAACAGTTTGGTTACAGTACTCCTTTTCTATATTACAGCGAGAGAAAATAAATCCAGCAGTATATTGTAGTTTTGCTTCTTATTACAGCCTGAAAGTGGAGTCTCGTCAAGAAACGATGCAGATCTTAGAATTGTTCCTGTCTACACCCCCAAAAAATTCTTAGAAAGTGTGGCTCAGAGTCACCTTGAATCACTAGATGGGCAGCAAATAAATTTGATAAAAATAATGTAAAAAATAATGTAAAGCTGTAGAAATGCTCAGAGATTATATGATGGTATCTTTTCTCTGAAACATTCATGTAAGAAAGTAGCTGATGTCCAGATTATAGGAAGAGCCCAAGAACACTCTTGCATTCAAGGTATTTCACTATAAAATGAAGTAGGAGCAGATCTAAGTATTATCAAAATTGGCTGTTGTTCATATGTATATTGCTATTTCCTGTTGTTCTGGCTGGAGAAGTGATCTACTGTGAGACTCTATAGCACCTTGGATTTGAAGGCAAAAGATGCTTCCAGGTATAAGAACAACAGGCAATCCCAGTCTGAATTTCTCAAAGTGGACATCTCCCCTGTTCTTCTGCAGCTGTACAAGGCAGCTGTGTGATGCTGGGAAAGATAAAGTTGCTGTATGGGATTGCCTTAGAGTCTGAAGCTGTGTACAACCCTCATCCGTTACATACATATTATTTTATTGAGTGATGAAAATTTTTTGCATGTTGCTTCCCGTTAAAACTTGAAGTGAAATATGTTTAAAGTAGGAAATGTCATAAGAAAAACAATTCCCCTCAAGAAATCAGCTTGAGCTTAGTTATTGCAAAGAGGTATTTTCTATTCTTTAAATTGAATCAAATGGCACTGTGCCAAAGGACACAGCTCAGTCAATTTTAATCTGCATTTTTAGAACTTAGCCTTCTGTTAAGTTTATTTAGTTCTCCACATATAGGTCAAGATAAACACCTACTTGCAGCAGCAAATCTAAATATACCACATTATTTTTTTGCTATCTCTTTTGGGATGAACAGTTTTGGATAAACAGATATACTGCATATTGAAATATGCTAGGAGGCCACAGAATTTATCTTCATACTACATGCATTTGGGGGTGTATCTAATTTACCTATGCATGCTTGTTTACATCTGCATAGGCACATCTGTGTGAACAGGACCTGTGCAATTTTTTCCACATTAACCTGAGTTAGTGATATAAAGAACAAAAATTACATTTTTCTACAATGTCTCTATTTGAGGGAGATTTTTTAAAAAAATTTGTATGTGTCAGATACATTATATTTGCATGTACTAATTATATGCATGTGACCATCCCGCCTTTCATTCTATAATCATCTTTTTTTTACCCTGCAGCATCCCTGGCCTTCCATTCATTCATTTACTTTCAAATAAAGACATATTAAAAGAATTCTTCTTATGAATGATTTCAGTTCTAAAAATATGAGCAGCTGGAGAGACTTCAGAAAGAACAAAATATATGTGTCTGTTAGTCTAAGAAGAATAAGTAATACACCATCACCAGCATTATAATCCAACTGCATTAGATTCAAAAACACCAAGACAAACTGGAAAGAGCATTGGTGTACCACAACTTTTTAACCCAGTAGACTAGTGCAACGATATTTTGTTTTAAAAAATGGCAAAAGAAAGATTATGGTTAAAAATTGGCCAGATCAGGCTGGGGATTGTGGTGGAAAATATTCCATAAAGAACTTTCCTCATTCATTCCTATGGAAGAGGCAGTTGGGCAGCCACTCAGAAAGTGGTGACGCCTCCCTTCCAAGCTCTCCCTTCTTAGTATTTTAGTCAGAAAAAAGTAAGAATTAAACTGAGAGCCACTGGTGTAGTAATTACAGTGCTGACCTAGAACCAAGAAATTCTGAGTTTTAGTCCTGCTTTAAGCATAAAAGCTAACTGGGTGACTTTGGGTCATCTCTCTCTCTCCCTCTCTGCTCATCTCACCTCATAGGATTATTATGGAGAAAGTAGGATGAGGGAGTATTACGTACATTTCGCCACCTTGAGTTATGTTCTGAAGTAATAAATATTTTTTGTAAAAAAATCTAAAAATATTAAGAATATTGGAAAGAATTCTAGATGCCATGCTGTGTACACTTTCTCTGGCTTTTAATTTGTTTCAATAGTCTTCCTGGCTTCTTTCTCCAATGTAATTTTAAAAGGTGATTTATCCAAAATATCCCATGAAGAGGCATGCAAAGAATTTGCGTGTCTGTGTTTAGATGATAGATAGATAGATAGATAGATAGATAGATAGATAGATAGAGATAGATAGATAGATAGATAGATAGATAGATAGATAGATAGATAGATAGATAGATAGATAGATACTATAGCTAGAGTTATTCAGACTAGATACAGATACAAATTCAAGAATTGAACTGCCACCAGCCATCTCTACATGGATGATATCAGGCTGTATGCTAGGAATGAACAACACATTGACTCACTGATCCACCTGACACAGATCTAAAGCAAGGACATTGGATATCTTGGTGTGGAGAAGTGTGGGCAAATAGTATATTTGCCTTAATATTCCATGGATACATAGAAATCACAATGAAATAAGGAGGATAGCACCATCCAAGTACCATCCAAAGATAAGATACATTTTGAAGACCCAGCTCAATGAGAAGAACCAGATCTATGCCATCAACCTGTATTTCTTGCCAGAAATTAGATACTCTGCTGGAATAGTGAGCTAGCCAAAGAAGGATATGAAGGTTGCCAATATAAAGGCCTGGAAGCTTATCACAATGGAGCCTTCACCCCAAGTCCAATACCCAGAAACTGCACCAGCTGGAAATGGGGTGAGCAGGGTCTGGTGAATGTCAAAAGCCACTTCCTGGACTGGAGGAAACCCAGGGAATCCAGGAGTACATCAATATTTCTCAATGTATTCAAAGATGAGCTGCTGAGAGAAAGCCTGAAGCAGCAGCAGACATGAGAGGAAGGCAAGAGTGCATGGAATATACCACTGACAGATAGCCAAGGTGGCTGACATTAGAAAATTCTAATAGTGCCTCGAATGGGGTGAAGTAAAAGACAAGCATTTAGGCATTGATCATAGCAACATAAAGAATATGCACTAAGCACCAAATCCATAGAAGCATGGGTCTACCATACAAGACAGGACCCAAGATGCAGACTCTGTAAAGAGGCTTTAAAGACAGTCCAATTCATAATGACAAGGCATAAGATTCAGAGAAAAACAGCATACCCTGAACAGCACAGCCAGGTAGCTGGCATTTTTGCATAGGAACATCTGCACAATGTATGTGCCACGCCCTCCCAAGTCCAGACAGGAAATTCTACAGAAGATTGTGAAGAACAACGGCTACAATTCTATGTGGCTTCCAGATCTAGATACACCAGATAGCCAATCAATCAGACATCATGATAGTAGACAAGGATCAAAAGACTGCAAGTGATGTAGCTGTCCCAAGTGACAGCAACATCAGGTGTATGAAAACCTGAAGAAGTACCTCTGAAGGAGGAACTAGAGATAATGTGGAAAGTAAAGCCAAAGTGCACCCGGTGGTGATAGAAACACTTGAGGCTGTGGCTGTTAACTTGAGGGAATGGCTCCAACAGATCCCAGGAATAATATAGGAACTCTACAGAAGAGTGAAGCTAAGATATTGTATAAAAAAAAACCCAAACTCCCATACCTCTGGTAGAGGTTACCTGGTATTGAGTGAGGAAGACACATACTATCCATGGAGTGTGCAGGGAATTTAACCTTACTTTCTCTTTAACCTTACGTTTTTGTATCATTGAAGCAGCTGTTAAGCTCACCTAGATTGAAACTCAACCCAATCACTGTCCTTAAAAGATTGCATTATACCACTGTAGAAATATTACTTCTATGTTCAGGTTCATAAAAAAAAATCATAAAGAAGCAGAATTATGCATCTGAATCATTGAGTTGTATGCATACCAGGATGGTGCTTCCAAAAATAGGGTGGATCTGATCCATAGCAAAGCGAAGCAAAAAAAAAAAAAAAGGCAGACTGATTTATGGAACTGTTGGATATGATTCCACATCATTTTCAGTAATATATGTAACCTAGAAAGAGGAAGCACAACAAAACTTACACTTGTATTTTGACTGACTGCTTCTAGTTAACAGATAGTATATCTTTTATTTCCACTAGTTAAATAAATATGCATATACAATAAACTGTTGTGGTTTATAAACTATGGTTTATGAGTAAATGTATCATATAAGCACAATCAATTGTAATTTATCCAATTATGGATATACTCTAGCATATATGAACTCAGTTATAAGTTCAAAACCTTCCTTAGGTTTTGATTTTAGGATGTGACACTCCATATTAAATATGCATATGGGTTTGGGATTTATCTTTTATCTATACAACTTATGGAAATGAATCTTATTTTCAACAGCAGAACTAGTGAAAGAATCCATAGCAACAACACTACACAACACACTTGGCTTAACCAAATACAGTAAGATTGAAATATACAGATTCAGAACAATGGACCTCATCAACTTTTGCCTCACAACCTACTTTTAATTTGATGGACAAACATACCAACATTCATGGGATCATCAGTTTCAGGCTCATAGCAAAGATTAGAATACAGTATCTAGAAACTACCAATATAGAATTCTGACACATACAACCAAAAGTATAGACCATTATGTAGATGACACCTTTGTCATAATATATTTACCTTTGAATAGTGACATGGTCAGCATGTAAATTTAATAAATAAATGGGACAACAGAGAAAACATGACAAATTTTCAAATGAATGAACTTCTTGAAGGAAAAAAAAACAGCACACTGCCCTCTATATATCCTCATCAACAGAAGAAATGGCAAATTAGAGAAACAAGACTTGAAAAACAGCTCTTAGAAAACAAATTCTCCAATACCAAAATAATAACCCAACTTCCCACAAGAGGAGCTCTTTTAAGAACATTATTCAGACACATAAACAACTAGCAACCCAGACACCAGAAAAAGAAAACTACCTATGCAGCATCTGCCAACAAAATTGGTACTTATGCAACTTTATCAAAAAGTACCTGACCACTTAAGCCACAATAGTACAACAAATACAAGCCATCAAAAGAATACCACTATCATGCATCAAAATCACCTCAGAAACAAGCAACAAACTTTCAACCACACCATAGTATATAAACTAGCCAAAGCCCTCCAAAACATCTTGTTAATCAAAAGATCCAGTAGTCCAGGAAAAATAGTCATCTACACCATATTGTGTAAGGATTATAACAGCCACTATGTAGGACAGACAAGCAAGAGACTAGCTGAATACATGCATAAACACCAACTAGCACTCAGAAGAAACAATGAAAACTTGCAACATGGATAGTTTCTACTGGGAAACTGAGCATCCTAGCTCAAGCTAAATCCAAAAATACTCAGATTTCCTGGTTGCTTGGCACTCAGACAAATCAGTCATCAACTAGAGATGCATACAATAAAAAACTGAAAAGGAAACAAGACCAAAATACTTCTTTGACTAGCAATTAACATCCAGATAAACGGATTAAAATCAGGATTAACATCAAACAAACAAGCAATAAACAATAGGCTAATAAAGAAACTATCAACTCAGATAACAACCAACAAATAGTAGCCTAATCAAGGAATTACCAAGAAGAAAACACTTCTAAGAAAACACTGACAGGATAGGCTACTATACTGTATATAAATAGAACAAACCCCATTTCCTTCCATCACTGAAGCTGTTGCTTAGTCTAGTAATGAAACATCCTCAAGCAAACATGCCAGCTCAGAGAGCACCAAGGACTCCATGTAATTATTAAAAATTGTATCACTCTGTAGATACTATGTTGCTGATTGTTACTAGAAGTATACCTTCTTCAAAAATAATTACACAGATATGTTTGTCAGTGAAGGAAATGGACCTAGCTTCAACATATTTTTCCTTAAAAAAATATTAAATCCACTAGCAGTTGTTGATGAGATGAGACCTCATGGAAACAGCTACATCTGTTCATATGATGCTTGTTACTGTTCACATGTTTTTCTTACCTGTAATGGACCATCTAAGAAAATCTGACAGTACCTTGGTAACATGTAATGTACATAGACATGTTCAATTAAATTTGATATTCTGATAATATCCAGCAAACAGTGCACTAAGACTTTTGTGATTCAGATGGGAAAGTTGGCCTGCTGAATATAGTAGTTGAAGTTATTTGGCAATTAGTGTTTGCAACGTTTTTTCACAGGGTGTGTCAACCTGGCCCTAAGAATTGGTTCCATATGAATTGTGTAAAAATTTAAGATGTTTCCTAAATCTAAAGCTTTTCCAGCCTTTTATGTCTTACAGTGGTTAAACAGATGCATCTCCCATGTAATTCACTAGGTTACCCTGGGGTTTACCATTGCATAAGAAGAATTTATGTTCCTTTGCTTTTTCCCACCCAATACAAGAGTGTATGTATTTATCCTGTCCATAGAGTCTTATATACAGACTAAAACAATCTAAAATGTGTTTTTTTTTTCCTTTATGGGAATTAGCATCACTGGCATGATTTCGTGTCTTTATACATGAATAGGCCTACAGCTGGATCCAGCTGCCTCTAAGGAAAATACATGATTACATACTCCATCAACATCAATAAGCAGAAGAAAAGATCTTCCTTATGGGATAGATAGATAAATAGCTATTGTTTGGCCACAGACTGCTAGGTAGGATAGAACTGGTTCAACAAAGCTTTTGTTTTTGTAGACAAATCCACAGTCACTTATCATGATTTGTGAATTCCAGGCTATAAATTATATAGAACAAAGAGAAAATAGGTGTTTCAGTGCAGTCTGTGGGTGCATATTTACTAAAGATTATTTTATTCTCAATCTCTAGTTTAAATTTAATCAGGAATGCCACAAAAATTCATAGTCTATGAACAAAGGCTCAATTATTTCCTGAATCCTGACTGTAATTTTTAAGTTTATTGATATCCCACTTTCCCCCCATGGAATTTACAATAGATTACATTGGTTTCTCAGCTGGTACTGACTTGAGCCTAGATCTGCTCAGCTTTAGCAAAGCTGATAGATCAGGAACATTTAAATATATTTATTGTTGGCCAGATTCCCAGAAAAAGCTGGAGTTACAGTTTAACAACATCTGGGGTGTTACAGATTGCTTCCTTCTACATTAGGTCCTATTGCAAGGCAACAAAATAGGTTATTGCTTAAAAAACACTGCTTATACAGTACATAGGACAAAGATATCAAAGTTCTGCAAGCATGGTCCTTTCCCCCCACTTTTGAATATGCACAAAGAATCAACACTCATCTCCTTTCCTGTTAATAAAGGAAATTTAATAGTTTATATTAAAAACTATTCACTTAATCAAAGGCAGAAACTAATACTGATATATCCTATGCCGTCAGTTTTCTGAGGCAGTTTAAGACTTCATATATTGTTTCAGCTAGTTATGGAACAACTATCTTTTCATACATCATAATATTAAGACTTTCATAAAAATAGAAAATAATCCTTTTAAAAATTTTAATATATTCTCACTGTTTATTGGTCTTATTGTCACCAGTTTCCTTCCTTCTTTCCAGACAATGTTGAAAAATGTTGCTGCTAAATTATCATGTAACATTTATGTCATGGCAGAGTAACCATTACAACAATCTATCTTAAAAAGATAGCCCATTTTTAACAAACCCATTAATTAAAAAGCAGTAGTTTTCCAATGACACTACTGGATATTTCTTTCTTTTTATAGTAAAGGTTAGGATTCTACTAGAAATTTGAAATTCAGAACTGACAGATCTTAGAGAGGAATACAGATGGTCAGTTTCTATGCTACAAGAATAGCTCATAGGGATTTTTGTTTTGTTTGTTGTTTCAAAATTACAAAACAAGTTGGAGCTATAGATAATAGAATTCTGTCCAAAAAGATATAGAAGAGCTATTAAAGTTACAAAAGAAAAGTGTGCAAGAGAAAACTTTAGGTAAATTGTGG
The DNA here is from genome assembly GCF_049901735.1 of Notechis scutatus. NCBI lineage: Eukaryota > Metazoa > Chordata > Lepidosauria > Squamata > Elapidae > Notechis > Notechis scutatus. The sequence goes on from NC_142011.1 coordinate 28,964,361, forward strand.
ATGCTTTCTATTGCTAATTTTTGAAATGATAACTTGGGATTTATAGCAACGTATGTGATTTAGTTTTCCCCAAGTGTCTCATGGTTGTTTTATTCCATGCCTCACACAGGGGGGGAAAATGTAAACTGCATTTGGGACTTAGTATATACCAGATGGATATGGTATGAGTGTTATTTTAATTGCATTTACAGATTAGGCAAGTAAAAAGACATTTTTCAGATGGGTAAAAATAAGAAAAACAAATCTGAGCCAGTCATGCTGTAAAAAAGGATTCTCTAAAGTCTATACCAACTGTGAGGAACGTGTCTCCACAGGTCCCATGGAATCTTTGTTAGTTATAAAATCTGGGGATTACAGGAGTTGAAATTCAACAATAGTTGGAGGACTACCACTAGATTATGGCTTCGTAAATTCTTGCATTGTGGTAACTTGAGTCCTGCATCAGACATCTGAAATATATATGGTATAATACTTTTACTCTCCAGCTGGGGGCATGACAGACTTGTATTCAGAATATACTGAATATTAAAGAGCTGATATAAATTCAAGAAGTTAACAAAGACATACATTTAAAGAAACTACATAGAGATATTTTCTATTGTTTTCCCAAATGGTGGTAGTATAGTAAATATCTTAAAATTCTGCATATATACATTTACAACAAAGCTGATTTTTTTTAAAAAAAATAAATAAATCCAGAACTACATGCATTGGAGAGGACTGTATTAGAAAGCAGATTAAATACTGTATAATCACACTTCTACCATCCTGACCTGTAAAAATTACCATCTTTACTATTGTCATCCTCTAAGTAAAATTGAAATGCCCCAGGCAGTTATACTTGATGCCAACCCCAAAACCTTCAATTGAGTCCACAGCTTCCTCTTCACAATTGTGTTTATAATAGTCTATATAGCCTGTTAGTGCAGAGTAAACACCTTGACATTGTAATCAATATATTAACTGATTTAAAACATACACATAAGTAATCAATTCAAAGCAAAAATTGCTTATAATTAACTGAGATTGCAGTCCTCCAATTTATATTAGTGAATAATGCACTGAGGAATTTGCAGACCTATGGCCTGTTATTGAAAGGCCTGAGTTTTCTGTCATGTCTAGATTTTTTGATGAGAAAAATTACTCTAGATGCCTGCTCAAAATTCTTTAGTCTTTAATATTTAGGTTAAATCTTCCTCAGAATATTGAATTCTAAACATCATGCTTTCTGATGTAGGGATATAGGGATAGATACTAGGGATTTTACAACCAGATGTAATTTTCTTGTGTTCATGTAATCATGTTTAGGTAATTGAATTTGTCTGCAGCCCAATTTAAGGGGGATTGCATGTCTTTTTATTATAGCATAACTTGAAGTATCAGAAGAATCTATGGGTGCTCCCCAGATGGAATGCACAAAAATAGCTAAAGGTGAGATGCTATTTTTTTTCTCTTTAACAGAGCTTTGGAGAAAAAAATATAGAAGTGATAAAATTCAAGAAAGTTACAAGCAGAAAGAAACTAGATCAGGACTCAAGACACTTACATTAACATTGTTTTTTCTTCTACATAGTTACTGATCCTAGATTTACTGTCATGGTTCCTATAAATCACAATTTGATATAGATGCTGAGAAGTTTTGTTAAACACCTGTCTCATTGTTACTAACTATAGAACAATTCTTTCAACTGTTGGACAAGAAGGAAGATTGTGCAGAACTGTCCTTAATTCCTAATGTATATTATGATCAACAACACTTCACAATTTTGACATTATTGAAAACAGAACCACAATTACCTGCTTAGATTTACAGCTCTATAAGTAGAAAACTTCAGAGAAAGCATGCGCCTAACAATTTAGTTAAAAGAGAAAAAGTAACAAAATAATTCTGTTTCAGGGTTATCCTCTTTCTCCAATTTGAAGGATCTTTTGAAAAACTGAAACAAAAATAAGTAAAAATAAACAAAGACAATTGTTTTGAAGTTATATTTGCAAGTACAAAACTGACTGAATATTGAATAAGCGAAATTTTCAGCTACTTTATTATCAGCTCTAGCATGACATGTAAGAGATACTTTTCCAACATCATGAATTAAATAAGATGTGAGATTTTCATTGCTGAAACATTCATTTTAATCACATATAATTTACCAACACACAGCTGCTCTTAATTTGCTATCTTGCATTGAAGACTATTTCTCATTATTTTGTGTTAAGTACAAAGTTCAGATCTATAGAATGCTTTTCATAAAACTGCAGTCACTTCTTCAGATGAAACATTCCCCTTCATCATGTGCAAATAGATATATATATAATTTTAAAAGCCCTGTAATTATTCTAAAAATTACACCCTTGGATATATAGTAGGGAAAGACTAAGTTACCTAGTTTGCTTCTTAGATAGCTAGTTTCCTATGTGTTGTACACTGTTTTCCCTGTTAAGGAAAAATTAGCTTGCTTGCTTGCAAAATGGTTGCCAAAGGAATAGAGACTTTAGTTTTTAGCAAGATAATTCCAAATCTAATCTTCAATTGATGGAAGATTACATCAGATGTAGTATAAAGAGTTTTAGAAGTTACATTTTCCTTTCACTCTAACAAAGAAACTTTATGGGGAATTAAGATTAAACCACTACTATTTCATAAATCAGGTACGAGTCAAGAAGGGATTGGGTTAAAAAATAAGATCAACAGTGACCAGTATTCCTTTCAGTGCAGTTAAGCATCTTATGGGTGATAAGAACACATGTTTATCTCTGATTGGCAATCAGGCTTTCACCACATGGCTATGGTGCTGGTCACCTGCAAATTTAAAAAATATTGCTAGATATTGCTAAGTGGCTTTTATTCAATGTGAAAACCTTATGTGTCATATTACAACAAAAGTTATGGCAGGAGCTTCTGTGGAGTGGAGCAACGCACAACACCCTTACAATGTAACATGGGAAACCTGCACCTTCCCCTCCAAGTGCTGGCAGTGAATTCTGAATATTATATTCCTAACACAGTTGAATAGCATCAGATTAAAAAAAGAGTAGATAAATGTGTTACGATGAGGAGAACCGGACTCTGGAATATAGATCTCCTATGAATACAACTACATTCCAGCATATAAATTCTGGCCACCAGTTTCTTGGTCAAACAATATGCAGAAAGTGGTAACTGCACAGATGTAGCTGAAATTTGTAGTGAAGCCTAAAATGATGCCCATCCCCATCCTCAAACCCTAGTATAGTAATGTTTAAAAGCCACTTCAAGGGGTTTAGTTTATGCACAGCAGAACAAGCTAATCAAATAATAGTACAAATTGCAAGGCATAACACTGGGAAGAAAGAAAACTTCTCCCCAAAATATTCAAAATAGAATTTGGTGGTAAATCAAAAATTGTAATTCTCTGACGGAACATGATGAAGTAAAATATGCTACACTACTGCAATGCATATCAAAATATTTTCAAGTGCAAACTAAAAAGGACTATCAATGGAGGAGGCTAGGTAGAAGCATGAACTTTTTAACTGTACTGCTCTGAGGAGCTGAAAATAATCTCTTCCTTAAGGGAGTTGAAAACTTACTTCATTATTTTATAAAATGAATGCCAATAAATGATGGCAAAACAAAATTGGCAGCAAGATAGTTAACATTCCAACAATGCAGTCACATTAGAGGTTATGTTTTTGGGTTGGTTGTTATCATAAAGTGCAAATATCTTCATGTGCAAAATCTTTACACAAAGAAACTGGGTCTTCTCTTATTTACCTAAACTTGTAAAAGAGTGTTTGTCAGTAATGCTGTATCAATGTCAACAGAATTTATTTCTCATGTGCAGATTATGGTCCCAGAAACCCATGAATAGATATTTCAAATCAGATTAGAGTTGTAATCAAATTAACACTCTCTCATCTAGTAAATAAAAGTTATGTGTAGAGTTTCACTTTCACTTCTCTTTCCACTTACACATGCTAAATTTTTAATGAAACTGCAAAAACAAAATATGGAACCCAGGTATGGATAAACATCGAAGAGCCTAATCCCAGATGATTAAACCAGATTCTGTGATCCTGCAATGGTAAAAATGAAGATTCAGTAGTATATGCAACATGCCTACCAACTGGGTAGGAATAAACAGATCAGGAAATCCTACAACAACCATGCACCTTCTCTTCCATTTCTTCCATGGGAGCCTTGAATTTTAAGAGAGGTGGGTCACCACTTGACACGGTGTAATAAACTGAAGTTCCGTTGGATGTATAAGAAGGTGTCCTGGAACTAATCAAATGTTCTTTAGCTTCTCCCCCATTTTCCACTGAGTCTCCTATACTGCTAGCAAAGTGCGTACTGATGAAAGGGTGATTGAGAAGTTTGGCTGCTGCTCGCTGCCGTTTCAGTTCAGAAAGAGTTTGGTGACTCCTTTCTTTGTACTCATCCCAGATGTGATGAGAGTCAGAAATCCCAGGGGTATTGTAGGGTAATACTTGGCTTCCATCATTGTCCAGGACTGAATGCATTATCCAAACATCTCCATTTGGAATAGAATATTGGTAAGGAATGGAGGATAGATTGAGTCCATTCTGAAGGAGATTTTCTGAATCACATTGTGTTCCTTTTGTTACCAGCTCTGGAAGAATTATAGCTGCATCAGTGGTCAAGTTCTGAAACACAAAAATAAATAAAGCCCATAATTTGCCCATGTTTACTGATTTTCTTGCATTATAAAATCAAGCCCTTGTGCTCTACTACATAGCTATCCAACCGAAGGCTCAGGATCACGTGATATCCCAAAACCTTTGGTGTGGCTCCCAGAGATCCCTCCCCCAAAGTTCTTACCAAATTAAATTTCTTAAAGAGAAGAAAAATAATACATTATTTGACTGGATGGTAATCAGATTAAGTGAAAAATAGTTTTCTTTTTCCTTGCCCCATCTATTATGCCCCCAACACACAACTCGGAGGCTAAATACTATTAAGAAAATGTGCAGTCTTGCTGTATGTTAAACCAATACATGGCTTTTTTCCACTGAAAGGAATTTATAAAGAATATGTTTTCCTTTAAAAAATGTAAGGGGCCAGCAATAATATCAACATAAGATGGGAAGGGAAATAAAGAAGATTACATAATAGGTATATTTGCTTTGGTTATCGTGAGTTTTATTTAAGCAACTGGTACTTCCATTAAGATTCACATAGTTTCTTGATTGGAAATGCTTTAATAGGAACAAGAGAATGCATTAATTATTAGATTTTCCTTACTGGATCTGTGTTCTCTTGGTTAGAGGAAACCTCCCGAATGTCAATATTGTAATCAGAAGTTCTTTGATCCTCAGAAGATTCTATCTGTTGCCAGATGATAGCCTCCTTCTCATATTCCTTTCTATAAAGGTTTGTTCGATCTGAAAGGCTTGCCCTCCGCACCACTTTTCTAGGACAAGATGTAAAGAGAAGAGATTTACTAAAATGGTGATTTGTAGAAATAGAATAGAAATTTTTCTATAGCTGCACGTTTCTGAAGAAGGAAAGACGGTCTACCTGAGCAGAATTGGACTGGTTTTCTAACACCAGGTGGTACTAATGAGTCATTATTTTTATTTATTCAAAAGTAGATTGTCAACCATCACAAAATTGAAATTCATGGATGAATCCTCATTCATCCGTAACACATACTGAATCACTCCCTCACTTTAAATTAAATTCATTTCTGTTACAAGTTCATGGTTTAGAATTTTTCAGACAGCTATTTAATCATGTAAATATGTCAACCTGTAAATTGTTCCTCTGTTAATTATAAATCTTACTGTTGCTTTTATCACAAGTTGCTGGACAAATACTAAGTACATGACATACATATCCAAACACAAAGAAATTTTTGGATTCTAAATTAATGTTAATCACAATTTGTATGGAATAATATTTCTTGATCATTTAAATACTGCATATTTAAATTCAAGAATACAAAGCTACTTCTTGATGCCTTCAAGTCAATCTTGATTCCTGGTGACTGTCCAGATAAATGTCTGTAGTTTTCATGGCAGTTTTTTGAATGGCAGCCGTTTGCCATTGCCCGTTTCTTAGGACTGAGAGAGAATGACTCGCCCAAAGTCATCCACTGGCTTTGTATCTAAGGTGAGCCTAGAAGTCAGGGTCTCCTGGTTCCTAGCCTGATGCTTTAACCACTACACTAAACTGGCACTCTTACATATCATACACCAGGATATTAATTAGACTAAGTTCATATCTATATTCTAATTATGGTGGGGAATCTCTTGGTGTTTCATTTCATGAACTATTTTTATGACTTTCCAAGTTTTTAATCTGATACTCCAGATGTAGTTGCAACTTGCAGTATATTCCTTTCTGTTGTCCATACTGGCTTGAGCAGTACTCGCAGTTTAAAATATCATCACATGTTTCACTAGCTAATAGAAAGGAAAGTACCCTATTGCTATCCATGGTACACTGCATGAAACTCCAGATTACTCAAAGTATAAAGCAATTGGCTTAAATCAAGGATAGGTAACATAGAACCTATAACTAATCTGGATTGCTCATCTTGAAAAACAGTATGATTGGGTATGTTAATGATAATGGCTATTTTGTGAGGTATCTACAGCATATTTCCAAATATGTCCATCATTTGAAAGATTTGTTGATCCCTGACTTATGAATAAGCCAAATATAATAACCTATTTAAACTTGGTAATCTTTTGTCAATATTATTTATTAAAACGTATTTTGAATGCCATCAAAGATGACAGCACACGTTGAACTGCTGTGTGGTTTTTTTCCCTTCAACTTTACCAAATGAGTGCACAATTTTCTAATGTGAGGTCAAGCCACCAATTAACAGAGAAAAGATTTATCAATAGAGTGAAATACTAATTTTAAAATCTATCTAAAATATGACCCTATTTGCTTCAGATAAAACATATGGAAAAATAGTAGTGGTTTTGGAGGACTGGTTTTGGAGGACTGTATCTTAATACAAATATTTTGGTCAGCATTTCTGCACCTCGGAATTAGATGGTCATGGGGAAAATCAACTTCAACAAGTTCCAACCTGTAGTTTGGAAAAAAAACTTAAGACAGTCCAGACTGATTGACTGACTGACTGAGAATAGATTTTTAACACATTTTTCCCTATTCACTCACCCTCTGCTTCCAGTACTTGATGTTCTCCTGTTCAAGGAGGACTTATGCCTCATCTGAGACTTCATGATGACATCATGTTTATGCTTCAGCTCTAAGAGCAGAACCTTAAACTCGTCTTCTTCACACAGGTCTAAAGGAACGCAAATAAATTCATTTAACTGAATTATTCAGTGATGATAAAACAGACATAAGCATGAACTATTGCATTCAGTAGAAATTCTACATGATAGTCCATGGTACAGGATAGTGAAAAATATAAGTCTTGCATAACTTAAAGAACCATAGAGTTGATTACAGATTTGCCTACTGTTATTTGAAGATGGATTAATATCTGAGCTATATAAATCTGGATAATTGCACCCAAAAGTTAAAGAGGTTCTGTACCTCTTTGCTTTTACCTAATGGTCACCCAGATATTTGCAGCCCTGTGAAACTACTTTTTTTACGTACTGCAGATGCAGTAAATATCTAGTCACTTCTGACATGCCTTCTTCTGACTAAGGAAGGAAAAATGTCTTTTTTTCTATTTAAAAATCTACTTGAAATCCAATTTAAATGCGTATGTATGTACGTATGTATGTATGTACAGTACATATGGGATATTAGTACAACATACAGCTTGCATTTTAATTACTAATATCAGGATTTGAAGATTTAGAGGAGTATTTTTCCATACTTTCCATAATAGCATCTGAGAAATGAAACCAACATTTCATGTTTAGCAAATTTCAAAAAAGATTCTGAAGGAATCCCGCAGTATCTCATCATCACCACCTGCATGCTTTGCATGCTATTCATGAACATTTTACAAACTGACAACTTGTATTCCCAAATTCATTAAAAATGTATGGTCTTTATATATTTTAAAAAAAACCTTGAAATAGCAACATTCCAGATTTCTTGTAAAAAGAAATCTGACTATCTGAGCAATTCCTAAAAGAGAAAAAAGATATTCGAATGTTGTTATGCTGTGAAAACTTTGACTAAGAATAGAAATGGCAGAAATTCACCTATGGGCATCTCATCCATAGCTGTTCGGGCATTCAGGTTTGCTCCATGGGACACTAAGAGCTCTGCCATTTGCATCTGGAACAAAGAAAATGGTGTTAAAATGTAATACCTTCCCACAAGCTAGGCTACCTATATGAAGGTAGACCCTCTAAGGCAAAATTTGTTTTCAATAACTACCTTAAAATTAAAATGAAGTAGAGAGTGCTTGAAGTTTTTGAATAGGACTTCCCCCCCCACCTTTGAACACATCTACTATACTAATTCTGCACATGTGCAACATCTAACATGCAGTATATCATGAGACAGCAATGAAGCCCTCAATGTAAACAAGTTATATACTAATAAATCAAATCTAATAAATATTTCAGTTCAATTTTTCCCAAGCCGTGCCTTTCAGAAATCCTGGGATTTAAATTTTCATAAACTCTACTCAGCTTGGTCAATGGGTGACTTGGAATTCTGGAAGACATAATCTAATACTTCTGGAATATACTAGACTGGGCAAGGCTGAGCTAAACTAGGAACATGGTTATTCTGATATTTTAAGGACAATTCACAAGTAGGTAGTGCAGGAAATTACTATCCTACTCTCTTGCTTGCCCCTTCTCACAAGAACAGCCCCAAGCTGATGATCAGTGATACACAGTTCTGGACAGGTTCCATATAGCTGTATCATAAATATCTCTTGATAATCCATTTTTTTCTTGAATTGCTCTAGTTATATTTGAACTGGTCTGTTAATGAAGCACATACATGTCCCCAGAAAGCAGCAGCATGGAGGGGTTCCCAGCCATCACAGTCCTTGAGGTCCAGTCTTGTTCCCTGGTCTAGAAGCAGCTCTGCTGCATGTAGATAACCATTGGCGGCAGATATGTGTAGCTATAGCCAGGAAGGAATAAGAATGTTTTAAATGTCTGCAATTTTCTGTAATACATGCACATGTATCTATGTATACCCTCATTTTTTTCATTTGCTTTTCTTTGCATATTCTTTTTATCACTGGTTTTTGTCTTGTTTTGATTTGACTTACAGCTATCCTGGTATTTATTCTATAGGATCGCCATTATGTGACTTAATTAACAGTGGCTTGCTATAGTAGTCAGCCTAGATTCAGACTAGGGGAAGCTAGTGTTTAATATGACTTCTGTTCTTACCTAACCAAATAAATGTACATTATTTAATATATAATCATTCAATATTAACTAATCAATGGTAAGATTTCTTGAGCAAATGGAAACAGGTAATACCTGAATTAAAAATCTACATTGGCAGCCCAAAGTTGGAATCTGGCATCAAGCACCATGTCTTGCTATTGTGAGCCATTCAGATAGGGAGCCTTATAAATCTTTTAAATAAATAAGTCAAATAAAATGTCTTAGGGCTCAATTAAAAGTGGACATTTTTAATGGTTTTTTGCTTCCATTTGTACAGTGGAAAAAAAAACTGTTAACTTTGCTTCTTCTTTCACCTAAAAGGCTCCCCTGAAGCTGATATTATGAGAAGGTTCAAAACAGATGCCATTCTAGTTCTTTCTTCTTGCCACATCATGCTACAGGTAATAACAATTTTGGAGAAGAGAAAAGCAATTTAAGTGTGTCAACTGGCTCTGAAGGAAAAGACTGGACTGATTTTTCCTCCCTAAATCCCTAGTGAGATGGCCTCACTCTCCTAATTACACAACTGTACCATGATTTCAGCAGAGCAAAAACTATGACCATAAAACCCCTGGAGAAATAGGCAAAAAAAGTCCTCTCTCTAGTTCAACATTATTCAAGCAGCCATTCAAAAAGCAAGCAGAAGTTTAAAGGCAATAGCTACCTTCCATATTATTCCAGAGCAGTATTTATTTAAAGATGCCACCTTTGATTCTGAAGATAATCTACACTTGTCAAGCCCAGCAGTCTAATCTCTAGGAATTTCTCTTTCAAGCTGCCTAGAATGGTGGGCACCATTCACTATTAGCAGGGAATTCTACAGTTTATGAATGAAACAAGATTTTTTATTTTATTTTATTCTAGAATCCCACCCCTTATTTAGATTCAGTGGAGAATATGAGGGAAATCCTTTTTTCCATGGCATGGGATAATGTCTATTATGTATTACTAAGACCCTAGTAATATTATACAATGTGTATTTCATGAGAACTTCAGTCATGTTATTAAAAAATCATCCATTGTCAAAATCAGCATCCACATTTATGATGAATACATGGGACCATTCTTATTAAGTCATTTCATTGTTTTATGCATACATTTCACATCATTAGTTGAATGTATTTTCTGGGTCACTTAATGCAGAATTTACCATTAACAAATTAAACTTAATGAAAATATAAGAAAAATACGATTATTTATTTCCCTTGCTCTGTTATTACATTGAGTTTGTAATCCCACTTCAATATCTAACATATACAGTACCACATAGTAGTGTAATATAGCAGAAGCTTTTACAGGGTGAAACATTTAACCTCATCCAGAGCGGCCATGATAATCTCTAGTGTTCAATGCAAATCTGATGAATAGACAGATAAAATCATATGACTAGTTTATTCAAATCTCTAGTTCCAAACTTAGACTAAATTAATGATTTATTAATGAATAAGATCAATGTAGTATGTTAAGAGATTTCTATTATTATTATAAATGTCAACTGTATAGAAATATTGTATTTAACTCTGTCTTTAGTGTACATGCAACTTGAACACTGGACTGGGGATAGATAGATAGATAGATAGATAGATAGATAGATAGATAGATAGATAGATAGATCAAAAATAATGAGACCCAAATCAAGCAAACTAATAAATAAGCAAAATTTCTTCCTTTTTCTTGGAGGAAAATAACCCGCCCTGATTTGAATATTGGCCATTCTAGGACCAAGTTCTTTAAGAAAACCCTACAGGGTATTTTGAATATGTATAAGTCCAACTATATTCAAAGCTGGTCAGATGGCATGCCATCTCTAAATGTGGCTATGGCTCACCAGCGAAGCACCTTGAGCATCTATTATATTCAGATCCTCTCCTCTTGCAATCATGTCTGAAATATCATCAACCATTGCCTGTTCAGGAGCAGCTCGCATCTCATTGATTTTTTCTTGTGTGATTCCTACAATGAATACAAGAGGAAATTTGCAATGTAACAATTTCAGGAACTGTTAAAGCAAATGAATAGGAAAAAATAATAATTTTTAAAAGTGCCTTTCACATTTATTTAAATGCAAAAATGCTGCTGCCAATACCCATTCCATCCCGTGTCTCAGTATAATTCTCTTGGCTGTTCCCAACATTCAATATAACCCATATTCCTCAAAGATGATCAGATTCCATGAAAAGTACCCCAGATATTAAAGATTGAAGAAATTTTTGAAAAGGTATTTTTGACTCTTCAAAAACAGTGATGCAATTAAGTATCTCTTTGGCCTCGATTTTATCTTATTTTACAAGACTGAACAATTTTTATTCAGGCCCAGGAACAAAAACCTTTTTTGTCCTGGAACCCACTCCCTTTCCCTCAGAAATCAGATTTGTCCTGACCCTCTCAACCTTATGCAAGGCCTAAAAGACATGCTTCTGTCTGTGCCAATTTTTATTGTGTGTGGTTTTTTTAACTTCAGCTAAGTTTTTATTATTTTTAAATTAATTTAGTAAGTTAATTTTTAGGCTTGTTTTTGTTTGTTCCATTTGTTTACTTTCTTTTCTTTGCCTTGCTATTGTAACTCAATAGCTAATTAATTTGTTGGTCAGGTGCATATTTCTTTCTTTTATTTTTGCACATTGTTTTATCTGTATTTCTTTTTTTAAATGGCAATAAAATTACAGATATAACATAACATAACACAATGTGTCATCCTAGTCTCAGTCCTTTAAGGCATACTGGAGATCAGAAAAATTCTACTGAACTATATATCTAAAGTTAGAAAGAGGAAATAGACTCATGAGTTTTTAAAAATGTACCAAGTCCTTCTTTTCCTTATGAAATATCTCAGTACCAACTGGAAGAATTGCATTCTTGACCTTGACTTCAGAGTTCTATTGTATAATGTGTCCTTTGTCTAAATGAACTGTAATAATTTGATACTCTAAATAGTCTCCCTATTATATAAGTTTTAGAAATAACTTTGGAGAGTAAACATTGCATTGCAATATATGAACACATTTCTTAATTTTTAATGCATCATTTTAAAAAGAAATATTTAAAAAAATTCAAGGTTTTTTTTTCATTTTCTTATGGGGAAAGTTGTAAAAGAAATATATTGATAATGCACCTACTATTTGCTTTTTATATTTGGGTTACTTTTTACATCATTATATTGATACATAATATCTGAACAACATTGTTGCTATCTTTTCAGTAAGAAAAAACATTTAAAAGTTATTTAAAAATCAGGATTCTTATGAGTTACTTTTTCATTCTCATTTGATGTTTTCCAAACCTAATAATAATAAATAAAATGTTATTTTGTGCATAACAATTTTGTGCATCAGCGTGCCTACCGTCCCTGTCTTAGTCCCCATTTATCTGTATTTATTTCCTTTGTTCATGTTTATGTTCATACCTACAATTGTTATTTTGTACATATTTAACAAACAAACAAATAAATTGCACATATTATGTAGCCATGAATCTAAGCAGAAAATATCACTGATAGTTGATAAAATGAACAAATGGATGGAAATGCTGTTTCTGCTTGACTTAACACCACAACTGATCCTAACATTTCTGTTGTTAAGTGAGACATTTGATAAGTGACTTTTGCCCCATTTTATAACTTTTCTTGCCACAGTTAAATGAATCACTGCAGTTGATAAATTAGTAAGCTGGTTGTTAAGTAAATCTGGCTTCCCCATTGACTGCTTGTCAGAAAGTTGTAAAAGGTGATCGCAATGATCCTGGGACACAGCAAAGGTCATAAATATGAATCAGTTGCCAAGCATCTGAATTTTGATCACATGGCCATGGGTATGCTGCAATGGTCATAACTATGAAAAACAGTCATAAGCAGAGGTGGTGTTCAGCAGGTTCTGACCAGTTCTGGAGAACCGGCAGTAGAAATTTTGAGTAGTTCTGAGAACCAGCAAATACCACCTCTGATTGGCCCCGCCCCCATCTATTCTCTGCCTCCCGAGTCCCAGCTGATCGGCTGGGTCTTCTTTTGTTGCCCTACATAGGAGAACGGAACGGGAAAGCAAGTTAGTGGGGTAGGGAGGAAATGGGGTTTTGCAGTATCCTTCCCCTGCCACGCCACCAAGCCACACCACGCCCACCAAACCACACTCACAGAAACGGTACCACCACTGGTCATAAGTCCCTTTTTTCAGTGTCATCGTAACTTTGAACAGTCACTAAATGAACTATTGTAAGTCAAGGACTACCTGTAGTAGAATCTAGTGCCAAATAAGTGCTTAGAAAATGGCAGAACAGTGTTTTCCAATCTGATGGAACTGTACCTATATTTGTCTATAACTCCCAGAATTCTAGCTGTGATCAAAAGCAAGAATAAATGAGCATTTCACACCAATGCACCTGAAAGGGAAGAGGTTGGAAGAAGCTGTCTTAGCCTCCAAACAGAAAATTATACTGTGGGGCAAAAAAATCGACAGAATCTCATCTGATGCTCGATGTTCTCATATTCTGCTTACCTTGGTATGCCATGCAGGTCTCAATAACATCCAGAGTTGGTTCATCTTCACAGAGATCGTATGGCATGTTGCCATCTGCATTGACTGCCAGTAGGTCTGCCCCACTGCAAGAAGAAAAAAGCAAGACATGAGAGATATTTGAACAGTTGGACAGAAAATCCTCAGGCAATTTGAAGGATGTATAATACAGACCAGGTACAGCCTGCCAACATCCTCACCATTCCCAGAGCCCCACAGAGTAAGTAGAGAAACAAAGATGATCCCATTTTTTCCCCCACTGGATAAGTTTACAGCTGTCATTTCACCCATGGAAACTTTCTACCATTTTGGGACACAGTTTTGAAATGTAGTTCTTGACATTCCAGTAAAATATCCATTGAAAACTAGATGATTTCTAGTTTTACATAGCATGCAGCAAGGTCACATTTTTAATTTTCTAATAATATATTAAATGAATTTACTTATTGAGTGGTATTTAGAAGATGACTGGTCATTGAGGTCACTTTTATTTTACTGAGCTCTCAATCCTAGCTAAGTGTTACTTATGCTATTGTGGGGGAGTGCTAATCTATTATTGTTATAGTTCTTTATAATTTTAATGTGCTGTAAGCACCATATTGGTCTTTTGATTTTGACAAACTACAAACAAATAAATAAATATGGTGGGTTTCAAAGGAAATGTAGTTCATGGGAAAATGGATAATTTATGGGAATTTATGTTTCTCCTGCATGTTTCGCAGAGCTGGTCTCCTTTGTCTCATAGTTCCTATATGAGATTAAACAGATCAAAAAACAAACGATGTCATTGCCATATCAATCTGCAACCCAGTGGCTTTTTTTTTTACTGATTACTAAAGAAATTGCCACTAATCTAATAAGCAAACACACTTCCCAAGAGTCTCGCTAAATTTTAAGATGAAGGAGAATTTTTAAAATAAGTAAACAGTACTGACTATTGTAAATGTTTACATTCTTGGAGAACATTTCCTTATTTATTACAGTAGAAGGTGCTGAGAGGTATGTGTGCCCTAAACTAGCAGCCACTCCTTCATGATTTACCTCCTATATTATCTACATTTTTGGCAGCCAAGCAAACATGGCAGATTTTATTAAACAGATCAAGTTTTTCCCATTTGTTCAATACACATACCTTTCATAATTCTCAGCAATGGCTGGGGATTTCTGGGAATTAAAATCCACATATTAGAGGAATACACAGAGTGGGAAAGACTGCTATAGGCTCTAATATAATGATGGACAACAAGAATTGGGATAACATCACACTAAGTCAAAATGTGGTTTGTTGTGTCTGGCTTAATACTGTACAAATCTAACTATCATAATTTATGTCTTAGGTTTAACATATTAATACTTGTTGAACAAACCATCTTAGTGCAAGGTATGAACCAATCCATGCTACATATTACAAGTACAGGAAGCCCTTCTATCCACCCAAGTTATTCTGTTAGAAACAGAATAAACCACCAGTGGCCTTCCCTGGATTTTGATGTTTGACAGAATTTCACTACTAATAGCATTTAAGAATATTAATCACGTAAAAGAATATTAATCATGTAAAAGCAATTCAGCATAAAACATAATGAGACTAATCAAAGGTTGTGTTGAGCAAAAACATGTTACTATTTTTCTATAGTTTTCACTCAATGTAATATAACAGAATTGGCATAAGAGAATTTTTCAAAGAAAAGGAGAATTTTGGAAAATTCTAACATATAAGATTATGGAAGTCTTGCATTTAAGTTAATCATAAGTTAGCCACTTTTCATTACACAATCATCTCTTCCTGATTCTTCCCCTGACTTTTTCAGTAAGGATGAACTATTCCTGCCAGGGAAAGTTCCCATCCTTGAGAAACTGATCAGAGAATTTCCAATTTCCTGGAGAAAATTGGAGGAATGGCCACCAAATGTCTCTTCCTACAAATATAATGGAAAGTTCAAAAAACTACTGACAGTAAAACTATACTTAAGTTGCTTAAAACCATTGCTTAAGTTGTTTAAGCAAACAACTTAAAACCAAGCGTCTATCTGAATTAAAATATTTTTCCTGTTAGTTCGGGTTTTCTATTGTGATTGGATATTAAGGAGGATATAAACATGGCCTCATACACAGCAATAACCCCATACACACATTTCCCAAAAAATATCCTTCCATTCTATTTTACCAGCTACTTTGGATGGGTATCTAAATTGAGAAACGCACTATTCTGCTGCAATAGGTGATCCATACCCCTGGATAAACTGCCAAAAAGGTTCCAAGTATTCTGAATTACTTGAACTTCAACATGAAAATGTTCAGTGCAGATTAAGCTTGACCTGCCTTGACACTGAAAGCCTTTGAAGAGGACCAACCAACCACTTTTATGGGTATTTATGCTCATTTTTCTACCCCATGAGAACAGGAAATTAAAATGTACAATGCACCTGCAAGCTTTTTCTCTGTCTATATCAGCAAACAAAGCATAGGATCAGACTTCCTTTGTGTTGCTGCTACTTTTACAAGTCTCTCTGGGTTCTATGCTCTGACACTGAAGCCTTTTGATTCTGTGCTTAAATAAGCTCTTTGATCCAAAAGACTTCTGACAGAATCCTGCTTTGATTAGAACAAACATACGTTGCTTTGTATTTAGCAAATAAACAAATAAAAATGAATCCAGTCCATTGCCTCTTTTGATACCAAAAGCTCAACTGCTGCAGTGAAACAAGTATTATATTCTTATTACTGAATGCTATGGCCAAAACATCCTTTTCTTCCAAGTTCAATGTAACACATGTAAAGTTTTCGCCACTGTATTTTATTTTATTTCTGTAGCAATCTTCTGTGATCAACTCAAAAATAGGCTACAGTCAGTAAACTTATGACTTGCTCATTCAAATTTATGATGGTTGACTTGCTCATTCATTCATTCATTCATTCATTCAAATATTTAAATGGTGGTCTATTTTTCTTCCAAGACCATGAATAGTTAATCATAATTAAACCATAATCAAATCTGAAAATTCAAATAAAAATAACTGCAACAATAATGTTAATATAATGATTTCAAGAACTGTACAATCTACAACCATACATCTGGGTTTATCTAACATGCTGGCCCACTGTTTGGGGAAACAGACACCTTTTTAGAGCTTTTCAGAAAATGGAGGTGGGGCCATCTAAATCCCATGGTAGAATGATATTCTACAGGGAAGCATTGGGACAGAGAAAGTATATCTCCATGGTCTCACTTCGTGACACTGCTTCAAAGATGCAATCTGGGGTATGTCCAACTTGTCTGAGTATGCAGAAACAATTGGAGACACCTGATACTGAAATAACCTGGCCCTATGTCAGGTTATTTATATAAATCTCCATGTATCCATGTGTTGGGGGCAGGGACACACAGATACTTTATCTTGCCAGAACTGAACTACAGCCTATTGTTTCCCATTCCTCCCAGCCACCAGACATTGGCAAAGAGCTTTGGCAAGTTCATAGGGCAAAGTACTATCAACACACTGATAATATGGTATTTCATCAAATCATCTCATCTGGCACTTCATATCACTACTGAAAAGGAGTAGAGGGAAAAGAGTATTGCACTATCACTGAATGGACAATCCAACTTCCTTTGAAACTCAACAGGAACAATCCCAACTTTCTTGGAATCTCAATGGGATTCCTTAAGTATCTGGAGTGGACCAAAT